>NC_091977.1:455722832-455837952 GCF_044704955.1 Pristiophorus japonicus | reverse complement strand
CTCCTATCCCCCCCTTTCCCCTTCTCCTCTCCCCCCTTTCCCCTTTCTCTTCTCCCCCCTTTCCCCCTTCTCCTCTCCCCCCCTTTCCCCTTTCCCTCTCCCCCCTTCCCTGCTCCTCCACCCCACCCCCTTCCCCTGCTCCTCTACCCACCATCTTCCCTGCTCCTCTCCCCCCCCTTCCCCTGCTCCTCTCCCCCCCTCACCCTGCTCCTCTCCCCCCCCCCACCCCCTGCTCCTCTCCCCCCGCTACCCCTGCTCCTCTCCCCCCCCCTACCCCTGCTCCTCACCCCCCCTTCCCCTGCTCCTCCTCCCCCCTTCCCCTCCTCCCCTCTCGCTGTCAGAAACACAGACACTGACACACAGAGAGATAGAGACACTGACAGAGAAACAATGGGGGGGGGGGGGGGGGGGGGGGGCATCCCAGCACGCTGTTGGAGGGCTCCCGGTGCTGCAGTCGGTAAGTAGAAAATGTTTGATTTATTAAATTTAAAAAAAAATTATTTATTAATTTTTTTTGATTTATTTATTGGTTGATTTATTGATGTTTTTATCATTTATTATTGATGATGGCTCTTTATTTGTAAAACTGAAGTGTTTAATGTTTGTAAACTTCCCTTTAAACCCCCCCACCCCCCCCGCCATTCCCTACGCCTGATTTGTAACCTATGCCTGATTTTCTAAAGTGTAGACAAGGTTTTTTGAGCGTACAAAAATCTTCACTTACTCCATTCTAAGTTAGTTTGGAGTAAGTTTTCACTGTCGAAACTTTGAAAACAGGCGTAAGTGGCCGGACACGTCCCCTTTGAAAAAAAAATTTTGTTCCAAAGTGAAACTGTTCTAACTGACTATTACTGGAGCAAACTAAATGCCGAGAATTTGAATTTCTAAGATACTCCGTTCTACACCAGTTGCTCCAATAAATCAGGAGCAACTGAGGCCGAAACTTGGGCCCGATGTCCCCATAAGGTGCAGTAGCTTACCGAGTTATCAATTAATTTTCTTGGTGGGTGCAAAGATCTTGAATTGCAGAAATCTTTCAATCCCACAACAGTTCCACACCAATCCCAAAAGAGGACTATCGCACCATGAAGTATAAAGACTAGAAATATGATAAGCTTTTTAATGTCTCTGTTCTTCCGAGAAAGAGGGCCCACATACATACAATGGTACTAGCCATTTGATTCAGCCTGCCACTTTTACAATTATATTTCCTTTATGCTATGGTAAGCTAATATCATTCACTTTCAGGATTTGCAAAAAAAGCCATGGATGTTTCCAAGGCTACGTGAGCACAAAGCTGGGGGTGGGGGAAGGGGGGGCAGCGTGGAATAAACTATGCTCCAAAGTAGTTGTAGCTGAAAGAAAAACAAGTTAAATCTATTCTAAGCTATTAAAATAGAATGTTTACTAAATTGAATCCAAGGCATGACCTGGTTTAAGGAAGGAAGGAAGGAAGGAAGGAAGGAGATTGCATTTAGATACTGCCTTTCACATCGTCCCACAGTTGAGGCATACTCAAGTGTTGCTTTGTAAGTATACCAGCAGCCAATTTGCATCTAAACTGCAAATGAAATAAATGGCAAGTTAATCATTTTTTATGGTGTTGGTTGAGGGATGAATGTTGACCATGAGATGAGCACTTCCAGCTCTTCTTCAAACATTGCCTTGGACTTTACTACATCCATTTGAACAGGGGCTCGGTTTAAACTCTCATCTAAAAGACAGCAACTCTGACAACGTCGCACTCCGTCAGTACTGCCGGGATTTTTTGCTTCTATTTTCACCAGTCCTCGATTTTGCATCCATTCATAGAAACATAGAAAATAGGTGCAGGAGTAGGCCATTCGGCCCTTCGAGCCTGCACCGCCATTCAATGAGTTCATGGTTGAACATGCAACTTCAGTACCCCATTCCTGCTTTCTCGCCATACACCTTGATCCCCTAGTAGTAAGGACTTCATCTAACTCCTTTTTGAATATATTTAGTGAATTGGCCTCAACAACTTTCTGTGGTAGAGAATTCCACAGGTTCACCACTCTCTGGGTGAAGAAGTTTCTCCTCATCTCGGTCCTAAATGGCTTACCCCTTATCCTTAGACTGTGACCCCTGGTTCTGGACTTCCCCAACATTGGGAACATTCTTCCTGCATCTAACCTGTCTGAACCCATCAGAATTTTAAACGATTCTATGAGGTCCCCTCTCATTCTTCTGAACTCCAGTGAATACAAGCCCAGTTGACCCAGTCTTTCTTGATAGGTGAGTCCCGCCATCCCGGGAATCAGTCTGGTGAACCTTCGCTGCACTCCCTCAATAGCAAGAATGTCCTTCCTCAAGTTAGGAGACCAAAACTGTACACAATACTCCAGGTGTGGCCTCACCAAGGCCCTGTACAACTGTAGCAACACCTCCCTGCCCCTGTACTCAAATCCCCTCGCTATGAAGGCCAACATGCCATTTGCTTTCTTAACCGCCTGCTGTACCTGCATGCAAACCTTCAATGACTGATGTACCATGACACCCAGGTCTCGTTGCATCTCCCCTTTTCCTAATCTGTCACCATTCAGATAATAGCCTGTCTCTCTGTTTTTACCACCAAAGTGGATAACCTCACATTTATCCACATTATACTTCATCTGCCATGCATTTGCCCACTCACCTAATCTATCCAAGTCACTCTGCAGCCTCATAGCATCCTCCTCGCAGCTCATACTGCCACCCGCAAATTTGGAGATACTACATTTAATCCCCTCGTCTAAATCATTAATGTACAATGTTAACAGCTGGGGCCCCCACTAGTTACTGCCTGCCATTTACTCCTACTTTTTGCTTCTTGTCTGCCAACCAGTTCTCAATCCACGTCAGCTCATTATCCCCAATCCCATGTGCTTTAACTTTGCACATTAATCTCTTGTGTGGGACCTTGTCGAAAGCCTTCTGAAAGTCCAAATACACCACATCAACTGGTTCTCCCTTGTCCACTCCACTGGAAGCATCCTCAAAAAATTCCAGAAGATTTGTCAAGCATGATTTTCCTTTCACAAATCCATGCTGACTTGGACCTATCATGTCACCTCTTTCCAAATGCGCTGCTAGGACATCCTTAATAATTGATTCCATCATTTTACCCACTACCAACGTCAGGCTGACCAGTCTATAATTCCCTGTTTTCTCTCTCCTTCCTTTTTTAAAAAGTGGGGTTACATTGGCTACCCTCCACTCCATAGGAACTGATCCAGAGTCTATGGAATGTTGGAAAATGACTGTCAATGCATCCGCTATTTCCAAGGCCACCTCCTTAAGTACTCTGGGATGCAGTCCATCAGGCCCTGGGGATTTATCGGCCTTCAATCCTATCAATTTCTCCAACACAATTTCCCGACTAATAAGGATTTCCCTCAGTTCCTCCTTCTTACTAGACCCTCTGACCCCTTTTATATCCGGACGGTTGTTTGTGTCCTTCTTACTTAGTGAATACCGAACCAAAGTACTTGTTCAATTGGTCTGCCATTTCTTTGTTCCCCGTTATGACTTCCCCTGATTCTGACTGCAGGGGACCTACGTTTGTCTTTACTAACCTTTTTCTCTTTACATATATATAGAAGCTTTTGCAGTCCGTCTTAATGTTCCCTGCAAGCTTCCTCTTGTACTCTATTTTCCCTGCCCTAATCAAACCCTTTGTCCTCCTCTGCTGAGTTCTAAATTTCTCCCAGTCACCGGGTTCACTGCAATTTCTGGCCAATTTGTATGCCACTTCCTTGGCTTTAATACTATCCCTGATTTCCCTTGATAGCCAGGGTTGAGCCACCTTCCCTTTTTTATTTTTATGCCAGACAGGAATGTACAATTGTTGTAATTCATCCATGCGGTCTCTAAATGTCTGCCATTGTCCATCCACTGTCAATCCCTTAAGTATCTATCCTAGCCAATTCACGCCTCATACCTTCAAAGTTACCCTTCTTTAAGTTCTGGACCATGGTCTCTGAATTAACTGTTTCATTCTCCATCCTAATGTAGAATTCCACCATATTATGGTCACTCTTCCCCAAGGGGCCTCGCACAACGAGATTGCTAATGAATCCTCTCTCATTACACAACACCCAGTCCAAGATGGCCTCCCCCCTAGTTGGTTCCTCGATATATTGGTCTAGAAAACCAACCCTTATGCACTCCAGGAAATCCTCCTCAACCGTATTGCTTCCAGTTTGGTTAGCCCAATCGATGTGCATATTAAAGTCACCCATGATAACTGCTGCACCTTTATTGCATGCACCCCTAATTTCCTGTTTGATGCCCTCCCCAACATCACTACTACTGTTTGGAGGTCTGTACACAACTCCCACTAACGTTTTTTGCCCTTTGGTGTTCTACCCATATAGATTCCACGTTATCCAAGCTAATGTCCTTCCTAACTATTGCATTAATCTCCTCTTTAACCAGCAATGCTACCCCACCTCCTTTTCCTTTTATTCTATCCTTCCTGAATGTTGAATACCCTTGGATGTTGAGTTCCCAGCCTTGATCATCCTGGAGCCACGTCTCTGTAATCCCAATCACATCATATCTGTTAACATCTATTTGCATAGTTCATTCTGGGCATTCACCATCATGATGTGCTGAATATGATCGCACACCAACTGCACATTCAGCGAGTGGAAACATTTACAGTTGCGGTAAATCTCAGCCTTTAGACACGGTGCCCGCAAAGCCACATGCATGCAGTTGATGCCGTCCTGCACCATGGGGAAGTCCCCCATCCTGGCAAAGCCACTTGTACTCTCCGCTCTCTTCTCTCTGGTCAGAGAGAAAACACTGAAGTCCCAACTCCTGGCATAAAGAGCATCTGTCACCTCTCTTACGCAGCAGTGGAGGACAAACTGGGGGATGTTACTGATGCCGCCTGCTCCAGCCTGGAAGGATCCTGACTCAAAGAAATTCAGGGCCACAGTCACCTTGACAGCCACTGGCAGCACTGTCCTTGCCCTGTAATGAGGCTGCAGATCTGGTTGAAAGAGGTGGCAAAGTTCTGTGTGCATCTCCTTCATAAAGCGCAGATGCCTCACACTGCTACTGGCTCAAGTTGAGGTAAGATAATTGCTCTTGGAAGACCCTAGGTGGGTAAGGAGAACCCTTCCTCCCCCACCTCCTCATCCCTCTGCGAACAGCTTTTCCTTTTCTTTGCTGCCTCTGCTCCATGTCCCTGTCATGCTGCAGGCCAAGATGGATGACAATGGCGAACACTTCCAAGTCAGGATGGTGTGTGACTTGGAGGGGAACCTGGTGGTGATGTGGATGAGTAAGTGGTCTGACCAGAAACCTTGAAGTCAGAAGCAAGTCCTTCTCCACTTGCAGCATCACTTCCTGTCACTTCACAGACTTTAATCAACTCTAGAAAACTCCAAACAGTTCCACAAACTTACACATAGAGTCATATAGAATCATAGAATGGTTACAGCACAGGCGGCCATTCGGCCTATTGAGCCCATGCTGGCTCTCTGCAAGAGCACTTCAGCTAGTCCCATTTTCCGGCGCTTTCCCTATAGCCCTGCAATTTTGTTTTCCTTCATGAGCTTATCCAATTCCCTTTTGAAAGCCACGATTGAATTTGCCTCTACTGTCCTTTCAGGCAGTGCATTCCAGATCCTAATCATTCGCTGCGTAAAAAGTTTTTCCTCATGTCGCCCTTGGTTCTTTTGCCTATCACCTTAAATCTGTATTCTCTAGTTGTCGACCCTTCCGCCAATGGGAACAGTTTCTCTCTATGTACTCTGTCTAGACCCCTCATGATTTTGAGCATCTCTATCAACTCTCCTCTCAACCTTCTCTGTTCCAAGGAGAACAACCCCAGCTTCTCCAGTTTATCAACATAACTGAAGTCCCTCATCCCTGGAATCATTCTCGTAAGTCTTTTCTGCACCCTAAGGCCTTAACATTTTTCTTAGAGTGTGGTGCCCAGAATTGGACACAGTTAAGGCCAAACCAGTGTTTTTTATAATGTTCATCATAACTTCCTTGCTTTTGTTCACTATGTCTTTATTTATGAAGCCCAGGATCCTGTATGCTTTTTTAACTGTTTTCTCAACCTGCCCTGCTACCTTCAATGATTTGTGCACATATACACCCAAGGTCTCTCTGTTCATGCACCCACTTTAGGATTGCACCCTGTACACCCACATCCAAGTCATTAATATATAATCAAGAAAAGCATTGGTCCTCGTACCGACCCCTGGGGAACACCACTGTATACCTGCCTCTAGTCCAAAAAACAACCGTTCACCACTACTCTCTGTTTCCTGTCACTTAGCCAATTTTGTATTCATGTTGCCACTGTCCATTTTATTACATGGGCTTCAACTTTGCTGGCAAGTCTATTATGTGGCACTTTATCAAACACCTTTTGGAAGTCCATGTACACCACATCAGCCACATTGCTCTCACATGGTGGGTGATATTGAGGCTTTGGAAAAAGTTCAGAGGAGGACCACAAGATTGATTCCCAGTTTAAAGCATCTTAGCTAATGAGACAGGCTTAAAAAGCTGGTCTATATTCTTTACAATTGAACGCATTGCCTAGATTCTATCCCATCTCCTGCCTTGATCTCTGAGGTCATCCTGTCCATGAGACCCACCTCCTGCTCCCTCGATCCTATTCCAACCAAACTGTTGACCATCCTTCCCAGTCCCCATGTTAGCTGATATTGTTAATGGTTCCCTCTCCTCAGGTACTGTTTTCCCCCACCCTTGAAAACTGCCTTCTTTACCCCTCTCCAAAAAAAACCCCACCCTTGACCCCTCTGTCCTTGCAAACTACCGCCCCATCTCCAAACTCCACTTCTTCTTCAAAGTCCATGAATGCGTTAACGCCTCCCAAATCCATGCCCAACTTTCCCATAATTCCATGTTTGAATCCTTCCAATCAGGTTTCTGGTCCTGCCACAGTCCTGAAACAGCCCTTATCTACAGGAAAGATAGGGAAAATGGAGGAGGAGTAGCCTTAGTGATTAAGGATCAAATCATTTCAATGATAAGAGAGGATATAAAGAGAAGTAAGCAGGCAGTGGAGACTTCATGGATAGAATTAAGAAATAGGAAAGGATTTAAAACAGTAATGAGAGTTATGTATAGGCCCCCTGGTAGCAGCTGGGAAGTGCTAGATTGTATAAATGCAGAGATTATACAAGCGTGTAGCAAAGTCAGATTGGTTTTTAATGGGGGATTTTAACTTGCATATAGATTGGGATAAGCAGACTAGCACCTGTCAGAAAGGTAGTGAATTTCTTGCGTGTGTCCGGGATAGTTTTCTACAATATATCTTAGAGACAACAAGGGGGCAAGCCATATCTTTCCACCATCTACAAAGTTCAAGCCAGGAGTGTGATGGAAAACTCTCCACTTGCCTGGATGAGTGCAGCTCCAACAACACAGAAGCAGCACAATACCATCCAGGACAAAGCAACCCGCTTGATTGTCACCCCATCCAGCACCTTAAACATTCACTCCTTCCATCAAAGGCTGCAGTGTGTACCATCTACAAGATGCACTGCAGCAACTCGCCAAGGCTTCATCGGCAGTACCTCCCAAATCAGTAACCTCTACCACCTAGAAGGACATGGGCAGCAGGCGCACGAGTATACCACCACCTCCCCCTCCAAGTCACACACCATCCTGACTTGGAAGTATATCGTCGTTCCTTCATCGTCGCAGGGTCAAAATCCTGGAACGCCCTCCCCAATGGCACTGTGGGAGTACCTTCACCACATGGACTGCAGCAGTTCAAAAGCAGCTCACCACTATCTTCTCAAGGGCAATTAGAGGTGGGCAATAAATGCTGGCCTTGCCAGCGACTACCACATCCCAAAAGAAAATATTGTAATGAGCCAGATTTACTTGAGCCTAATTGTGCGTGAACATTTATCCCATAGTGATCATAACATGCAATAATGGATGAGCAGAAATTTCCTACAACTAAATATTGGGAAGACGAAGGGCATTGTCTTTGGTCCTCGCAACAAACTCTGTTCCCTGGCCACTTTTCCATCCCTGGCAACTGTCTGAAGCTGAGCCAGACTGTTTGCAACCTTGGAGTCGTGTTTGACCCCGAGATGACCTTCCAACCACAGTTCCGCTCAATCAAACAAGACTGCCTATTTCCACCTCCGTAACATCGCCCGACTCCGACCCTGCCTCTGCTCATCTGCTGCTGAGCCCCTCATCCATGCATTTGTTACCTCTAGACTTGACTATTCCAATGCTCTCCTGGCTGGTCTCCCACCTTCGACCCTACGTAAACTTGTGCTCATCCAAAACTCGGCTACCCGTGTCTTAACTCACTCCAAGTCTCGTTCACCCATCACCCCTGTGCTTGATGACCTACACTGGCTCCCGGTCAGACAGCACCTCAATTTTAAAATCTATATCCTTGTTTTCAACCCCTCCATGGCCTCGCCCCTCCCTACCTCTGTAACTTTCTCCAGCCCGACAAGCCTTTTGAGATCTGCGCGCTCCTCCATTCATGGCCTCTTGCACATTCGCTCCCCGATTTTAATCACTTCACCATTGGAGGCCGTGCTTTCAGCTGCCTTGGCTCTAAACTCTGGAATTTCCTCCCTAAACCTCTCCGCTTCTCTACCTCTCTCTCCTTTAAGATGCTCCTCAAAACCTACCTCTTTGAGCAAGCTTTTGGTGACTTGTGACTTGGTGTCAAGAATGTTTTTTATTGATATCAATCCTGTTAAGCGCCCTGGGACATTTTGCTACATTAAATGCGCGATATAAATGTAAGTTGTTGTTGAAGTCCACAACAACAACAATTTGTGTTTATAGAATTCCTTTAATGAGACAACACATCCCAAGTCGCTTCACAGGAGCGTTTTCAAACAAAATTTGATAATGTTCCCTCTAATTCTTTTTGTGTGCGGTCCCTTTAAATTTGTTGCCCGGCCGCGCATGCACAGTATCTCTTCCAGCAGCAAGAGCTGCTAAGCAGCCTACACGGGACCTTGCGATTGGTGCGCGACAGTGCTATAAAATACAAGTTTTTCCTTTCTGCTTTCTTCCTTTATTCCACCAGCAGCCCTATACTTTTAAGAGCTGAATTTCTGCAGCGATTCTCCCACGTGCCCGCTGTAACTTTGGTAAAAGTTCTGCGGCACCTCCAGAAAAACAGCGTAAATAATGCTTACGCCAGCTGCTCTGAAAGATACTGCAAACGTGTGGGAGAATCCCCGCAGAAATTCACCCACTTACATCCTTATTGAATTCATGGGATTTTTCACCAGTAACTATTTTCCTATACTGCGTGTTTGTTCAAATAGGAGCCCAAGGTTGTAAACAGTCTGGTTCAACCTGAGATGATGGCCTGGGTGAGAGATGGAATGGCAAGACAAGGGGATAGAGTTTAAGGTGGAGGCCAATAACAATGTCTTCCCAATATTTTACTACAGGAAACGATGGCAGGTCCAGGACTTAATTTGGACAAGCAGGCTGACAACACAGACAGTGGAGCAGTCGAGAGCGATGGTGGAGAGGCAGGGCTTGGTGTCATCGGCATACATGTCATCAGATGATGTCGCAGAAAGACAGCATGTCGATAAAGAGGACTAGGCCAAGATAGATTCTTGGGGGGCTCCAGAGGCAACGGAATTGGATTGCTATGAGTGGAACGAAGCGAGAGCAGTCCCATTCAGCTAGATAATGGAGGAGAGGCATTGAAGGAAGATGGTGTTGTTGCTGCACACAAGTTGAGAAGGACAAGGACGGATAGAGCACCACGGTTACAGACGTCGGCATTTGTGAATTTGATTAGGGCCATGTGCAAACCTGAAGTAAATATTCAAACAGGGAGTTGTAAGAAAGATGGGCACAGATTTGGGAGGCAACAACACATTCGAGGACTTTGGAGGGAAAGGGTGGTTGGAAATGGATGATAGTTTATAAGGTCAGAGAGGTCAAGGGTAGATTTCTTGAGGGGGTCAAAACCTCCGTTTCAAAAGGGTGGGAGGACATACCCGAGGAGTGGGAACTATTTACAATATCAGATAGCATGGGGGTGAAGATTAATTCAGAGAGGGTATGGGGAGATAGGAGAGAAGCTAGAGGAAGATGCAGGATCAGAGCTCGGGCAGGAGAGACCTTGGAAGAAATTTGACTTGCTGGGCAAGGGGAAAGGGGGAATGCAGCTGATCGGATGGTCTCAATCTTAGTAACAAAGAAGTCCATGAGCTCCGTACAGCTATTGGAGGCGAGGGTGGAGGGGGCAGGGGAGAGGGGTTTAAGGAAATGGTTGGTAGTGGAGAAAAGAAGTTCGGGTTATTTTAGCATTCCAGGATGATCCTGGAGTAGTTCGCAGTTTTGGCGGAGGACAGTAGGCCCAAGAGTGCTTGAAGTGGTCCAGCCAGATCAGGCAATGGACGACTAAACCAGTTGTGCACCCATTGGACTTAAGAGCGCAAAATGGGAATCATATCAGAAGAATGACCAATGTGGGAAAGAGTAAGGGCTAGAATTTCCTAACAACCCACCAGCGCCCGATTGCCGCCCAAAAGATCGCTAAGATTCCCAAGATTATCGCCGGCAAAAACTTCCCCCCAAAAAAGAAAAAAATCCACCCAGCGAAAAAAATGGGCGTTGTAACCTGATTCTCGGCAAAAACGTGGAATTTGGGGTTGATTGGGTGGTTCTTGGGCGATAATTAAAAAATTCACTAAAAATTTACCCCGAGGCTGCAGGTTGAGCTTAGGAGAAAAACACAAAATATTTTTTCAAAAAACAGAACATAAAAAATCATAAAAACATTCTCAGGACCGTTTTAACTTAAATCACTACAACAGAATTTTAAAATAATGAGTAAAAAAACAATTACTTACCTTTTTCTTGCAGGGTTACTCACCTACCACCCAGCTCCGCTGATTCTCATGGGCGTATTTTTTATACTTACCTACGGGTGACCGCTGAGCCAAATATCGCGCCAGGGCGATCTGAGGACAATGCCGCTGGCAGTCCGCTCCCCAGCGATACTTCGAAACCACCGGCGTAACTCAGCTGGGCAATTTCTCACTGACCCAGTTATTGCTCAAAACAGCCAATACTGTCCAGAAACCGGGCGGTGAGCCAATGCAATTCTAGCCCTAAGAATTTTACTGGGGACAAGGGCGAAGACAGAGGTGAGGGAGTGATTGAGCAGAAGTGACAGCTACATAAGTATCATGGCAAATGGACGACCAAAAAATTCACAGATGGAAGTTTGAAACTGCAGCTGTAAGTGACGTGGTGGAGAATTTCTTTTACAGCATCAGATGCAGAAATAATTGGGGTTGGAAGGGGATAGGAGGATGCAAGTGGTGAGGGATACAAGGAAGTGATCAGAAATGGTCTTATCTGTGCTCAAGACAATGAGCATAGAGAGGACACGTGAAGTAACAAAGATACGGGTTGACCGTGATTATGGATAAAAGTGTTTATATTCGAGAGGTTACGGGAGGATAGGAGGGCAGTCAACTCAGAGGAGCGAGGCCAAAGTGAGTTGAGATGGAGATTGAAATCATGAGAACACCTGAAAAGACAACTTCCAAATTAGGTTTTCTACATTTACAGGCTTTTTAATGTAGGTAAGTATTCATGTGGAGAATCAGAATCTACAGTAGAATAATGTAAAAAGTTGGACTAATTATCAATTTTTAAAAACCTAAGATAAATGCCAAATAAATTATTTCCCTAACCAGAAAAAAAATGTTAAAAAGAACTTACATTTCATAGAATCACAAAGCACAGAAGTAGGCCATTCGACACATCGAGCCTGCGCTGGCTCTCTGCAAGAGCTACCAATTAGTCCACATCCCCTGCTCTTTCCCCATAACTTTGCAAATGTTTTCTTTTTAAGCAAAGATACAATTCCCTTTTGAAAGTTACTATTGAATTTCCTTCCACCATCCTTTCAGACAATGCATGCCAGATCATAGTAACTCGCCACATCTCGCCCTGTTTCTTTTGCCAGTTTTCTTAACTCTGTGTCCTCTGGTTACCAACCCTTCTGCCACTGGAAAGTTTTTCCCTATCTACACTATCAAAACTCACCATACTTTTGAACACCTCTATTAAATCTCCCCTTAACCTACACTGCTCTGAAGAGAGAATAATCCCAGCTTCTCTAGTCTCTTCACATAACTGAAACCCTTTTTCCCTGGTACCATTCGAGTAAATCTTCTCAACACTCTCTCGCTCTCTAAGGCCTTGACATCCTTTCTAAAGTCCAGAATTGGACACAATACTCCAAGCTGAGGTCCAACCAGTATCCTTGTCAGGCTTTGATGACGCGCTTGCGGCGGTCGGCAGCAGTGGGACGAAAGTGGGGACTGGCCGAAAATCCCCAAGCTAAATTTGGGTCGTAGCGGCCCATTGACTGCAATGCAGAGACTACTCGATTCCGCCGCATGGCCACCGCAAACCGGTGGTAACGGACCTTATCCGGACCCTGAATTTCGGCCCCTAAGATTCCTCCCAGGTAGTTAGCCATCCATTTTCTGTCTACAAATCGAAACACATACATGTTGTAGATCAGAACTGACACTTTGATAGAATGAGATTTAGATATTCAAATAATAGAAAAGCACATCAGATACCATGTGTTTCAGTAAATATTTATGCATATGCCATATGTTCAAACATTTTATTTGCAAATTCTAGCACAAGAAATGATTAAAACTTCTCAGTGAAACCTCTAGGTAGCTTTTGGCAGGCAGTGACTAGTAGGGTACCGCAAGGTTCTGTGCTGGGGCCCCAGCTGTTTACATTGTACATTAATGATTTAGACGAGGGGATTAAATGTAGTATCTCCAAATTTGCGAATTACACTAAGTTGGGTGGCAGTGTGAGCTGCGAGGAGGATGCTATGAGGCTGCAGAATGACTTGGATAGGTTAGGTGAGTGGGCAAATGCATGGCAGATGAAGTATAATGTGGATAAATGTGAGGTTATCCACTTTGGTGGTAAAAACAGAGAGACAGACTATTATCTGAATGGTGACAGATTAGTAAAAGGGGAGGTGCAACGAGACCTGGGTGTCATGGTACATCAGTCATTGAAGGTTGGCATGCAGGTACAGCAGGCGGTTAAGAAAGCAAATGGCATGTTGGCCTTCATAGCGAGGGGATTTGAGTACAGGGGCAGGGAGGTGTTACTACAGCTATATAGGGCTTTGGTGATGCCACACCTGGAGTATTGTGTAGTTTTGGACTCCTAATTTGAGGAAGGACATTCTTGCCATTGAGGGAGTGCAGCGAAGGTTCACCAGACTGATTCCCGGGGTGGCGGGACTGACATATCAAGAAAGACTGGATCAACTGGGCTTGTATTCACTGGAGTTCAGAAGAATGAGAGGGGACTTATAGAAACGTTTAAAATTCTGATGGGTTTAGACAGGTTAGATGCAGGAAGAATGTTCCCAATGTTGGGGAAGTCCAGAACCAGGGGTCACAGTCTAAGGATAAGGGGTAAGCCATTTAGGACCGAGATGAGGAGAAACTTCTTCACCCAGAGAGTGGTGAACCTGTGGAATTCTCTACCACAGAAAGTTGTTGAGGCCAATTCACTAAATATATTCAAAAAGGAGTTAGATATAGTCCTTACTCCTAGGGGGATCAAGGGGTATGGCGAGAAAGCAGGAATGGGGTACTGAAGTTGCATGTTCAGCCATGAACTCATTGAATGGCGGTGCAGGCTCGAAGGGCCGAATGGCCTACTCCTGCACCTATTTTCTATGTTTCTATGTTTCTGTGAGTCAGCAACCAAAGTCACTTTGTGACACCATGATATACTATTTATAACCACAATAACTATAAATGTCATCTTTTTGCTGAAACTTTTCTTTTGCTCATCCAGCCTTCCCTTTTCATTTTGTCTTACGCCTCTTCTTACTGAAGCAATGCGTTCTAATGGACACGTGGGTGGCAGTTTGTCAAGGGCCATTCTTAATGTATGAACCAAGAGAGGTGAGTGACAGTGCACTGTTCGACAGTGGATTCCGCAGCATAACCAAACATAACCCTGGCCTTTCCTAATATCGAAACAACTCACTTTCAGCAGAGGTGACTGGATAATGAATGAACCGAATGCCTGAACGATTCCTTTTTCATGAGCGTCCAGGGTACTGAGAGGAATTATGCATTTCCAGTTGCACCACAGCTCAGTCTGTCTGTCTCACTTCCCTTATTTTCACCCAGTGATTGGAGCGTGATGGTGATTGGAACGTGGGCAGATACAGGAGCGTCGAGGTCGGGGTGAAGGAGCAGCGAGAGATTGTGGAGGGACGTGAACGGGGCCCAGGAGAGGCATGAGTTCGGGGCCAGGTGGCCACAGGCAGCACGGGCCAGCCCACACTGCGATATGTGTGCGCACTAGGTCCGTGCAGCAGAGCAGGTCTCCATTCGTCTTGGGTAATCCTTGCCACTGGACCAAGACCTAGCTCTGTCAAGCCTGTGTGGTGGCTGGTGTGCAACGGCCACCACACGTTAAAAAAATCCACACCCAGGCATCTTCCACTCTTCAGGATGTAGTTCAGGACCTGAAATTTTAGGTACTTCATTGGAACACCTGTGAACTTATCCTTTATTGGCGTGGAAGCAAGTCATCCTCGTTTCTAGGGACTGCCTATGAGATGAGTATCCGTGAACTTGTTGATGCCTCCCAAACCTCTACTGAAAAAGACAAGGATCCCATTTGCTTTTTAAAAAAAAACAGCTTTATCAACTTGTCCTGCCACCTTCAAAGATTTGTGTATGTGAACCCCTAGGTCTCTCTATTCCTGCACCCCCTTTAAAATTGTATCATTTAGTTTATACTGCTTCTCGTAATTTTTGCTTTCAAAATGAATCACTCCACACTTCTCTGCATTAAATTTCATCTGCCATGTGTCTGTCCATTTCACTAGGCTGTCTATGTCCTCCTGAACTCTGCTACTATCCTCCTCATTGTTTACTTCATTTCCAAGCTTTGTGTCATCTGCAAACTTTGAAATTATGCCCTCTCTCCAGGCCATTAATATACATCAAAAAGGGCAGTGGCTCCATACCAACCCCTGTGGGACATCACTGTATACTTCCCTCCAATGTGAAAAACAACCATCACCACTACTCTCTACTTTCTGCCTTCTGCCTTGCAGCCAATTTCATATCCACGCTCCTTTAATCCCTTCAATTTTGCTAACGTCTATAACGTGGTACTTTATATAGCGCTTTATCACAGTCTTAGGACATCACAAAGCACTTTACAACCATTGGATTACCTCTGAAGTACAGTATCTATTATATAGCAAACAAGGCAGCCAATTTTACCCACAACAAGGTCCCACAAACAGCAAATGAATGAGCAGACAATCTGTTTTTGGTGGTGTTAGATGAGGGAGGAGAGTGGGTCAGACACCAGGGCAAATCACTCCTCTTTGAATTGTGCTATGGAATCTTTTCATCGTCATACGCAGTCCCTGGGAATTGAGAAAGACTTGCTTCCACTCTTAGAATGAGTCCTTAGGTGGCTGAACAGTCCAATACGAGAGCCACAGTCCCTGCCACAGGAGGGACAGATGGTGGTTGAGGGTAAGGGAGGTTGGGACAGGTTTGCCGCGTGTTCCTTCCGCTGCCTGCACTTGTTTTCTGCATGCACTCGGCGATGAGACTCGAGGCACTTAGTGCCTCCAATCAGGGCAGTCTTTGGCCAGGGACTCCCAGGTGTCGGTGGAGCTACTCTTTTATGGAGCTACTATTTAACTGATCAGCACTTCAGATAACAAAACCGGACAGACCACCCGACATTGACCTAGGCACCGGCCTCGGACACAATAGCACACCCAGCCCAGTCGACCCTGTAAAGTCCTCATCACTAACATCTGGGGACTTGTGCCAAAATTGGGAGAGCTGTCCCACAGACCAGTTAAGCAACAGCCTGACATAGTCATTCTCAGAATCATACCTTTTAGCCAATGTCCCGGACTCCTCCATCCCTGGGTACATCCTGTCCCACTGGCCGGACAGACCCACCAGAGGTGGTGGCACAGTGGTATACAGTCGGGAGTGAGGGGCCCTGGGAGTCCTCAACATTGACTCCGGACCCCTTGAAGTTTCATGAATTCAGGTCAAGCATGATGAATCAATACTTCTCCATGTTGAACACCACTTGGAAGAAGCACTGAGGGTAGCAAGGGCTAGTTCTGAGTGGGGAACTTCAATATCCATCACCAAGAGCGGTGAAAGAACCAACACGAGGGAAAAACCTACATGACCTTGTCCTCACCAATCTACCTGTCGCAGATGCATCTGTCCATGATAGCATTGGTAGTAGTGACCACTGCACAGTCCTTGTGGAGACGAAGTCCTATTTTCACACTGAGGACACCCCCCATCGTGTTGTGTGGCACTCATCAGGTCATAGGCAGTCCCTCGGAATCGAGGAAGACTTGCTTCCACTCCTGAAGTGAGTTCTTTGGTAGCTGAACAGTCCAATAAAAGAGCCACAGACTCTGTCACAGGTGGGACAGATTGTCGTTGAGGGAAGGGGTGGGTGTGGACTGGTTTGCCGCATGCTCTTTCCGCTGCCTGCGCTTGATTTCTACATGCTCTCGGCGTTGAGACTCGAGGTGCTCAGCGCCCTCTTGAATGTACTTCCTCCACTTAGGGCGGTCTTGGGCCAGCGACTCCCAGGTGTCAGGGAGGCTTTGAGGGTGTCCTTGTAGCATTTCCACTGCCCACCTTTGTCTCGTTTGCCATGAAGAAACAGCCGAGTAGAGCATTTGCTTTAGGAGTCTTGTGTCTGGCATACAAACTATGTGACCTACCCAGCAGAGCTGATCGAGTGTGGTCAGTGCTTCAATGCTGGGGATGTTAGCCTGGATGAGGACACTGATGTTGGTGCGCCTGTCCTCCCAGGGGATTTGTAGGATCTTGCGGAGACATCGTTGGTGATTATTTCTCCAGCAACTTGAGGTGTCTGCTGTACATGGTCCATGTCTCTGAGCCATACAGGAGGGCAGGTATTACTACAGCCCTGTAGACCATGAGCTTGGTGGCAGTTTTGAGGGCTTGGTCTTCAAACACTGTTTTCCTCAGGCGACCTAAGGTGGCACTACCACCGTGCTAAATGGAATAGATTCAGAACAGATCGAACAGCTCAAAACTGGGCATCCATGAGGCGCTGAGAGCCATCAGCAGCAGCAGAATTGTATTCCACCACAATTTGTAACCTCATGGTCCAGTATATCCCTCACTCTTCCATTATCATCAAGCCAGAGGACCAACCCTGGTTCGATGAGGAGTGTAGAAGGGCATGCTAGGAGCAGCACGAGGTGCACCTAAAAATGAGGTGCGAACCTGGGGAAGCTGCAACACAGACTATATGCATGTTAAACAGCGGAAACAGTGTGCTATAAACAGATTTAAGCGATCCCTCAATCAACGTATCAGATCAAAGCTCTGCAGTCCTGCCACATCCAGTTGTGAATGGAGGTGGACAATTAAACAACTGACGGGTGGAAGAAGCACCATGAATATTCCCATCCTCAATGATGGCAGAGCCCAGCATGCAAGTGAAAAAGACAAGGCTAAAGCATTTGCAACCATCATCATCCAGAAGTGCCGAGGATGATCCAGAGGTCCCCAACATCTCAGAAGCCAGACTGCAGCCAATTCGATTCACTCCATGTGATATCAAGAAACAGCTGAGCGCACTGGATACAGCAAAGGCTGTGGGCCCCAACAACATCCCGGCTGTCGTGCTAAAGACTTGTGCTCCAGATCTAGCCCCGCCTCTAGCCAAGCTGTTTCAGTACAACTAGAACACTGGCATCTACCCGACAATGTGGAAAACTGCCCAGCTATGTCCTGTCGACAAAAAGCAGTACAAATCCAATCCGGCCAATTACTACCCCGTCAAGGCTCTAGAGTAGAGTTTTGGGTAAAAATAAGCAGAGTGGGTCAGGAAGGGACAGAGAGAGTAACAAGCATAATAAGAGATCAGTGACTATGGTTACATCAAGGAAAAATAGAAATAAGTCAATGCTAAAGGTATTATATCTGAATGCGGGCAGCATTCGCAACAAAATAGATGAATTAATAGAGCAGATAGAAATTATTAATAATAACCTTTATTTATATAGCGCCTTTAACGTAGTAAAATGTCCTAAGGTGCTTCACAACAGTGTTACAGACAAATTGAAAAATTAAGGCAGATGATCAAAAGCTTGTTTAAAGAGGTAGGTTTTAATGAGCATCGTAAAGGAAGAAAGAGAGGTAGAAAGGCGCAGAGGTTTAGGGAGGGAGTTCCAGAGCTTAGGGCCCAGGCAGCTGAAGGCACGTCCACCGATGGTTGTGCAGTTATAATGAAAGATGTTCAAGAGGCCAGAATTTGAGGAGCGCAGACATCTTGTGAGAATGTGAGGCTGAAAAAGATTAGAGATAGGGAGGGGCAAGTCCATGGAGTGATTTGTAAACAAGGATGAGAATTTTGAAATCGAGGTCTTGTTTAACTGGTGGCCAATGTAGGTCAGAAAGCACAGGGGTGATGGGTGATCTTGACTCGGTGCGGGTTAGTACTCTGGCTGCTGAGTTTTGGATGACTTCAAGTTTACGTAATGTGGAATGTGGGAGGCCGGCCAGGAGTGAGTTGGAGTAGTCAAGTCTAGAGGTAACAAAGGCATGAATGAGGGTTTCAGCAGCAGAAGAGTTGAGGCAGGGGCGGAGGCGGGCAATGTTACGGAGGTGGAAAAAGGCGGTTTTAGTTATGCTGCGGCTATGTGGCTGGAAACTAATTTCGGGGTCAAATATGACACCTAGGTTGCGAACAGTTTGGTTCACCCTCAGATTGATGCTAGGGAGAGGGATGGAGTTAGTGGTTAGGGAATTTAATATGGTTTGATCTAATACCCATTATGGAGATATGGTTGCAAAGTGGCCAAGGTTGAGAAATAAATATTCCAGGAGTCTTAACTTTTCGAAGAGATAGGCAAAATGGAAAAGGAGGAGGGGTAGCCCTAATAATAAAGGATGGGATAAAAGCAATAGAGAGAAAGGATCTTCGCTCCGAAAATCAAGAAGAAGAATCAGTTTGGGTGGAGCTAAGAAACAGCAAGTGGCAGAAAACATTGGTGGGAGTTGTTTATAGCCCCCCAAACAATAGTTGTAAAGTATGGCAGAGTATAAATCAGGAAATTAGAACTGCATGTAATAAGACTAATACAGTAATCATGAGGGACTTTAATCTACATATAGACTGGGCAAACTAAATTTGCAGTAATAGTGTAGAGGATAAATTCATGGAATTTATACAAGATAGTTTTCTAAATCAGTATCCTGAGGAACCAACTGTGGAACCAACTGGGGAACAGTCTATTTTAGATCTAGTATTGTGCAATAAGAAAAGGTTAAATAATAACCTGATAGTAAAAGGGCCTTTCGGGAAGAGTGACCATGATATGATAGAATTTTATATTGAGTTTGAAAGTGATATAGTTAAACCTGAAACTAGGATCTTAAATCTAAACAAAGCAAACTACATAGGTATGAGGGGCGAATTGGCTAAGGTAGATTGGGAAACTATATTAAAAAGGTATGATGGTAGACGTGCAATTTATGAATTTATTTATGAATTTATGAATAATACATCATTTACAGCAAATTCCTTTAAGGCACAAAAACCTGATAGGAAAAGTGGTACATTCATGGTTAACAAAAGAAGTTAAAAATAGTATTAGATCAAAGAAAGAGGCTTATAATGTTACGAAAAAGAGTAGTAAACCTGTAAATTGGGAGGATTTTAGAATTCATCAAAGGAGGACCAAGAAATTGATGAAGAAAGGGAAAACAGAATGAGATAAATTAGCAAGAAACATAAAAACAGACTAAAAGCTGTTATAGGTATGTAAAAAGAAAAAGATTAGTGAAAGTAAATATGGGTTCCTTATAGGCTGAGACAAAAGAAATTATAATGGGGAATAAGGAAGTGGCAGAGAAATTAAACACATACTATCTGTCTGTCTGTCTTCAGGGAAGGCACAAAATAATTCCCGGAAATAGTGGAGAACCAAGGGTCTATTCAGAATGAGGAATTGAAATAAATTAGAATTACTAAAAAAAATAGTGCTGGAGAAATTAATGGGACTGCATGCCAATAAATCCCCTAAACCCGATGGCCTACATCCAAGGGTTTCGAAAGAGATGGCTATAGAGATATTGGATGCACTGGTTGTCATCTTCCAAAATTCCATAGATTCTAGAATGGTTCCCGCAGATTGGAAGGTAGCAAATGTAACGCCACTATTTAAGAAAGATGGGAGAGAGAAAATGGGAATTAAAGACCAGTCAGCCTGACATAAGTAGTAAGTTAAATGCTAGAATCTATTATTAAGGACGTGGTAACAGGACACTTAGAAAATAATAATAGGATTGGGCAGAGTCAACATGGATTTATGAAAGAGAAAACATGTTTGACGTATCTGTTGAGTTTTTTGAGGTTGTAACGAGCAGAATAGGAAAGGGGGAACCAGTGGATGTGGTATATTTGGATTTTCAGAAGGCATTTGATAAGGTGCCACACAAGAGGTTATTAAACAAAATTAGAGCTCATGGGATTGGAGGCAATATACTCGCATGGATTGAGAACTGGTCAACGGACAAAAAGCTGAGAGTAGGAATAAATGGGTCATTTTTGGGTTGACAGACTGCAACTAGTGGGGTGCCGCAAGGTTGTGCTTGGGCCTCAGCTATTTACAATCTATTTCAATGATTTGGATAAGGGGACCAAATGTAATATATCCAAGTTTGCTGATGATACAAAGCTTGGTGGGAATGTAAGTTGTGAGGAGGATGCAAAGAGGCTTCAAGGGGATACAGACAGGCTAAGTGAGTGGACAAGAACATGACAAATGGAATATAATAGGGAGAAATGTGAAATTATACACTTTGGGAGGAAAAATAGAAAAGCAGAGTATTTTTTAAATGGGGAAAGATTGGGAAATGTTGGTGTACAAAGGGACCTGGGTGTCCTTGTGCATGAATCACTGAAAGTTAACCAGCAGGTACAGCAAGCAATTAAGAAAGCAAATGGTATGTTAGCCTTTATTACAAGAGAATTTGAGTACAAGAGTAAAGATGTCTGCAATTATATAGGTCTCTGGTGAGACCACATCTGGAGTATTGTGTACAGTTTTGGTCTCCTTACCTAAGGAAGGATATATTGGCCATACAGGGAGTGCAACGAAGGTTCACCAGACTGATTTCTGGGATGAGGGGATTATCCTATGAAGAGAGATTGAGTAAACTAGGCCTTTATTCTCTAGAGTTTAGAAGAATGAGAGATGATCCCATTGAAACATACAAAATTCTTTCAGGGCTTGACAGGGTAGATACAGGGAGGACGTTTCTCCTGGCTGCAAAGTCAAGAACCAGGGGTCATAGTCTCAGAATTAGGGGTCGGCCATTTAGGACTGAGATTAGAAGACATTTTTTCATTCGGAGGGTGGTGAATCTTTGGCATTCTCTACCCCAGGAGGCTCAGTCATTGAATATATTCAAAGACAGATATTATGGGATATGGGGATAGTGCAAGAAAATAGAGTTGAGCTAGAAGATCAGCCATGATCTTACTGAATAGCGGAGCAGGCTCAAGGGGCCGAATGGCCTACTTCAGCTCCTATTTCTCATGTTCTTATCAGTCTACTCTCAATCATCAGCAAATTAATGGAAGGTGTCGTCAACAGTGCTATCAAGCAGCACTTATTCACCTGCTCACTGATGTTCAGTTTGGGTTCCACCAGGACCACTTGGTTCCAGACTTCATTACAGCCTTGGTCCAAACATGGATAAAAGTGCTGAATTCCAGAGGTGAGGTGAGGTGAGAGTGACTTGTCTTGACATCAAGGCAGCATTTGGCCAAGTATAGCATCAAGGGGCCCTATTAAAATTGAAGTCAATGGGAATTAGGAGGAAAACTCTCCAGTGGCGAGAGTCATACAAAGGAAGATGGCTGTGGTTGTTGGAGGTCAATCATCTCAGTCCAAGAACATCACTGCAGGGGTTCCACAGGGCAGTGTCCTGGGCTCAACCATCTTTAGCTGCTTCATTAATGACTTTCCTTCCACCATAAGGTCAGAAGTGGGAATGTTCGCTGATGAATGCACAATGTTCAGTTCCATTCGCAACTCCTCACATAATGAAGCAGTCCATGCCTGCATGCAGCAAGACCTGGACAACATTCAGGCTCGAGCTGATAAGTGGCATGTAACATTTGCACCACACAAGTGTCAGGCAATGACCATCTCCAACAACTGCCGCCCCTTGACATTCAACGGCATTACCATCGCCGAATCCTTCACCATGAAAATTCTGAGGGTCACCGTTGACCAAACAATTAACTGGATCAGTCACATAAATATTGTATCCTTTTCCTGCTTTCTCTCCATACCCCTCGATCCCTTTAGCCGTAAGGGGCATATCTAACTCCCTCTTGAATATATCCAATGAACTGGCATCAACAACTCTCTGGCAGGGAATTCCACAGGTTAACAACTCTGAGTGAAGAAGTTTCTCCTCATCTCAGTCCTAAATGGCTTACCCCTTATCCTAATATTGTGTCCCATGGTTCTGGATTTCCTCAACATCGGGAACATTCTTTCCGCATCTAACTTGTCCCGTCCCGTCAGAATCTTATACATTTCTATGAGATTCCCTCTCATCCTTCTGAACTCCAGTGCATAAAGGCCCAGTTGATCCAGTCTCTCCTCATACGTCAGTCCAGCCATCCCTGGAATCAGTCTGGTGAACCTTCGCTGCACTCCCTCAATAGCAAGAACGTCCTTCCTCAGATTAGGAGACCAAAACTGAACACAATATTCCAGGTGAGGCCTCACCAAGGCCCTGTACAATTGCAGCAAGACCTCCCTGCTCCTATACTCAAATCCCCTAGCTATGAAGGCCAACATGCCATTTGCCTTCTTCACCGCCTGCTGTACCTGCATGTCAACTTTCAATGACTGATGAACCATGACACCCAGGTCTTGTTGCACCTCTCCTTTTCCTAATCTGCCGCCATTCAGATAATATTCTGCCTTCGTGTTATTGCCTCCAAAGTGGATAACCTCACATTTATCCACATTATACTGCATCTGCCATGCATTTGCCCACTCACCTAACCTGTCCAAATCACCCTGCAGCCTCTTAGCATCCTCCTCGCAGCTCACGCCGCCACCCAGATTAGTATCATCTGCAAACTTGGAGATATTGCATTCAATTCCTTTAGCCAAATCATTAATATATATTGTAAAGAGCTGGGGTCCCAGCACTGAGCCCTGTGACACTCCACTAGTCACTGCCTCCCATTCCGAAAAGGATCCGATTATCCCAACTCCCAGCTTCCTGTCTGCCAACCAATTCTCTATCCACGGCAGTACATTACCACCCCCCCTCCCCCCAATACAATGTGCTTTGATTTTGCACTCCAATCTCTTATGTGGGACCTTTTCAAAGGTCTTTTGAAAGTCCAAATACATCACATACACTGGTTCTCCCTTGTCCACTCTACTAGTTACATCCTCAAAAAATTCAGAAAATGCATGGTTTCCCCTTCATAAATCCATGCTGACTTGGACCGATCCTGTCACTGCTTTCCAAATGCGCTGCTATTTCATCTTTAATAATTGATTCCAACATTTTCCCCACTACTAATATCAGGCTAACGGGTCTGTAATTATCCGTTTTCTCTCTCCCTCCTTTTTTTAAAAAGTGGTGTTACATTAGCTACCCTCCAGTCCATAGGAACTGATCCCGAATTGATATAGACTGTTGGAAAATGATCACCAAAGCATCCACTATTTCTAGGGCCACTTCCTTAAGTACTCTGGGATGGAGACAATCAGGCCCCGGGGATTTATCAGCCTTCAATCTCATCAATTTCCCCAACACAATTTTCCGCATAATAAGAATATCCTTCAGTTCCTCCTTCTCTCTAGACCCTCGGTCCCCTAGTACATCCGGAAGATTATTTGTATCTTCCTTCGTGAAGACAGAACCAAAGTGTTTGTTCAATTGATCTGCCATTTCTTTGTTCCCCATTATAAATTCACCTGAGTCCGACTGCAAGGGACCTATGTTTGTCTTTACTCATCTTTTTCTCTTCACATATCTATAGAAGCTTTTGCAGTCAGTTTTTATGTTCCCAGCAAGCTTCCTCTCATACTCTATTTCCCCCTCCTAATCAAACCCTTTGTCCTCCACTGCTGAATTCTAAATTTCTCCCAGTCCTCAGGTTTGCTGCTTTTTTTTGGCCAATTTATATGCCTCTTCCTTGGATCTAACACTATCCTTAATTTCCCTTGTTAGCCACGGTTGAGCCACCTTCCCTGTTTTATTTTTACTCCAGACAGGGATATACAATTGTTGAAGTTCATCCATGTGATCTATAAATGTTTGCCATTGCCTATCCACCGTCAACCCTTTAAGTATCATTTGCCAATCTATTCTAGCCAATTCACGCCTCATGCCATTGAAGTTAGCTTTCCTTAAGTTCAGGACACTAGTTTCTGAATTAACTGTGTCACTCCCCATCTTAATAAAGAATTCTACCATATTATGGCCACTCTTCCCCAAGGGGCTTTGCACAACAAGATTGCTAATTAGTTGCTTCTCATGACACATCACCCAGTCTAGGATGGCCAGCTCTCTAGTTGGTTCCTCGACATATTAGTCAAGAAAACCATCCCTAATACACTCCAGGAAATCCTCCTCCACCGCATTGCTACCAGTTTGGTTAGCCCAATCTATATGTAAATTAAAGTCGCCCATGATAACTGCTGTACCTTTATTGCAAACATCCCTTATTTATTGTTTGATGCTGTCCCCAACCTCATTACTACTGTTTGGTGGTCTGTACACAACTCCCACCAGTGTTTTCTGCCCTTTGGTATTCCGTAGCTCCACCCATACCGATTCCACATCATCCAAGCCAATGTGCTTCCTTACTATTGTGTTAATTTCCTCTTTAACCAGTAACGCCACCCCGCCTCCTTTTCCTTTCTGTCTATCCTTCCTAAATGTTGAATACCCCTGGATGTTGAGTTCCCAGCCTTGGTCACCCTTGAGCCATGTCTCTGTGATGCCAATTACATCATATCCATTAACTGCTATCTGTGCAGTCAATTCGTCCACCTTATTCCGAATACTCCTCGCATTGAGGCACAGAGCCTTCAGGCTTGTCTTTTTAACACACTTTGCCCCTTTAGAATCTTGATGTAATGTGGCCCTTTTTATTTTTTGCCTTGGGTTTCTCTGCCCTCCACTTTTACTATTCTCCTTCGCCTCTGTCTCCCTTTTATTTCCCTTTGCCTCCCTGTATAGGTTCCCATCCCCCTGCCATATTAGTTTAACTCCTCCCCAACAGCACCAGCAAGCACTCCCCCTAGGACATTGGTTCCGGTCCTGCCCAGGTGCAGACCATCCAGTTTGTACTGGTCCCAATGTCCCAGGAATTTGAATCCCTCCCTTCTGCACCACTCCTCAAGCCACGCATTCATCTGAGCTATCCTGCGATTCCTACTCTGACTAGCACGTGGCACTGGTAGCAATCCTGAGATTACTACTTTTGAGGTTCTACTTTTTAATTTGGCTCCAAGCTCCCTAAATTCTTCTCATAGGACCTCATCCCATTTTTTACCTATATCGTTGGTAACTATATGCACCGCGACAACTGGCTGTTCACCCTCCCTTTTCAGAATGTCCTGCACCCGCTCCGAGGCATCCTTGACCCTTGCACCAGGGAGGCAACATACCATCCTGGAGTCTCGGTTGCGGCCACAGAAACGGCTATCTATTCCCCTTACAATTGAATCCCCTATCACTATCGCTCTCCCACTCTTTTTCCTGCCCTCCTGTGCAGCAGAGCCACCCACGGTGCCATCAACTTGGCTGCTGCTGTCTTCCCCTTAAGAGTCATCCCCTCCAACAGTAGCCAAAGCGGTGTATCTGTTTTGCAGGGGGATGACCACAGGGGACCCCTGCACTACCTTCCTTACACTGCTCTTCCTGTTGGTCACCCATTCCCTATCTGGCTGTGTACCGTTTACCTGCGGTGAGACCAACTCGCTAAACGTGCTATTCACGTCATTCTCAGCATTGTGCATGCTCCAGAGTGAATCCACCCGCAGCTCCAGTGCCACAATGTGGTCCGTCAGGATCTGCAGGCGGATGCACTCCCCGCACACGTAGTCGTCAGGGACACCGGAAGCGTCCCTGAGTTCCCACATAGTACAGGAGGAGCATAACACGTGTCTGAGCTCTCCTGCCATGACTTAACCCTTGGATTAAGTGAAGCAGCCACCTAGATTCGGCCCTCAAGTCCATAGCGGGGTTTGGACTCACAACCTTCTGACTTGCTACAGTCTGGAGCAGTGAGATATTCAGTTTATCTCATTTGTCACTTAGTGTTCAACTTTGTCATTTATGCCCTGTTTATAATGTCAACTGCAAACCAAACCATTTCTAATTTCCAGTGCACTCTGGTTTACAATTGACAGTATAAACTCTACAATCTGTCTCTGCAATAGATTATCTGTGATCTAGACTTGGTGGTGGTTGGAGAATTTGCTTCAAGCGCAACAAGAATAAATAAATTTACCCGCTCTACTCCTCAATACAACTTACATGCAAGGATATACAAGTCATTATGTAAAACGCTTGGAGAACTTTCGTAATAAAGCACTGTACATAGGTATTGTGTGGGGGTGAAAAAACGATTCTTTAGTTCCCCACTTGGCCATTAAGTTCAACAATCTGGTTTTATTTAGATGTAGTGATCAGTTACCATTTTGCCCATTTGCAGAACACTTGCTGCCATTGTTATTTTCAACACTAATCCTCCATCTACACCTTTTCTTCTACTCTCAAAGTCATTTCTAAAGCTACAGAAATGTTAATGTTACTGTTTAATCAATACAAACAATATCATAAGCCAATTGGAAAGACATGTAACTGAAATTCACAGTGATGTTTATAAAATGAAAATTTAAACACATACTTGAGTCAAAATATTAGTACCTTCCTACAGAGCAAAAACAAATCTCACTCATATAATAAAATGTTTCGCTCATAGTAGAAAACATCCTTTTAATTATCTGGCCTTTACTTTTTTATGCCAAACGAAAATATATTCTGCGCCAAAAACATTGTTTTTCTAACTGACAAATTGGAGTTTGGATAGAGCTATTAATGCACTTGGTATGGTTGACCTAACAGTAATTGCCTTAACGCATTTGCCCTTGCCAAATAAATAACATCTCCAAGCAATCACATTCTACGCAACGCCTGTCTTGCCAATTTGAAGATGCTGCTGCAACGGGCGAATAAAATATAAAATTGTCATCTCTTTAACTGAAAAAAATAAATTCCAAACATCAACTTCAGGCCAGTTTCTAATACTAAGAAAATGTCTTTGGATTCTTTTACACATCAGTATCAATTTTATATGTCTCTACAAGTGTGCCCTCACAAACACTGCAATGAGTCTCATCACTTCTCTGATTTCTCTAAGCAGCACTGCAATAAGGCTGCATGGGAAATATTAGAATTCAACTATTGTTTTCACATGTATATTGTAAACAGTCCTCCAACTTTATAACATACATACAATATAACTCAAAGTTTAATGATGCGCGTATGGTATTAGCACAATATTTTTTTCTATTCTTGTAATTTATGTTTTTCTCCCTCTGTCTCCCAAGGCCATAAACAGTTTCTAACCAAGATGATAGCCAAGATTTTCTCCCACGCCACTCAAGTTCACCACAAGGAGGAGCACGAGACCAGACCAAGAGATTCACCCTCCAATTTTCTCTCCATGACCTCTGCTTTACAAACTGTATTTTGTCCCTTCAGAGCTACTATTCTTCTCTCTCCATTCTCCCCGCGCCCCACCCACCGCACAAAACAAATAAAAAGATAATTTTCAGAAAATGAAACAAGAGTTCTGGTGATAGGTTTATACCAAAACAGTAACCTATTATTTTCTCTTTATCGTTGTTTCCAGCATTTCTTTTGTTTCAGATTTTCAGTATGTGTTTTTTTAAGAACATCTATGATTATCAACTTGATTAAGGAAGTTAATATGACTGCTCTTAGCATTTTTCTAAAAATCACAACTTCCCCTCCTTGCCTTCATAAAACTTCTTCTGTGGTCTTCCAATGCAGGTACACAACTTCCTAGTCTCTGCCAGTGCCACTCTTTCCCAACTCTGGTTTACTGAAGTAAAACATTAACAAAATCTATATCATATCATCAGAATATTTGTAAATAAGTTCATGACCACGATGCTTCACATCTTCAAATTAGGGCTGTTTCTCAGTTACTTTCAATTCACATAGAGCAAGAATGCAGAGAGTCATACAGAATCGTAGGACTGTGTCAATCAAAGTTTCCTTCTGCTTCTGACCCGGAGTTGAGAGCTCTATGGTTTGCATAATTTAAAATCATCTCTGAATCCTTTACAGCCTGTTGCTACAATCAGAGAAATAAACTGAAAAGTCATTGTATTGTGCATATATTCCTTGATAACTAGTGCCAATTAATTTGAGGTCATGCATATATCAACATTTTTTTTTAAATCGAGCTAAGTAGATGTCATATCACTAGGAACTTTTTGCATGTCTTCCTGTTATTTAATTTTATCCTTTTCCAATTTAGAGACAAATGAAGTAAAGATGATCACAAATGCAGTTTATGTATATTAACAGCAAATAATGTGCATCAGCAGTAATTGAACAAGCTGCAATCTCAGTCACTGTGATCTAGCTATCAAGATGAGGTAATTTAGCAAATGTCTGTAACTTAAAATAATTGTCCAGGTGGTCACAGGAAAATAAGCTTCTAATGTACTGAAGAACAAACACAGTAATATACATACAGGCACCAGGTTTCAGATTGGCCAGACTTTTGTCAGAAAAAGCTTTCAAAAGTAGATATTTAGCATCAGCTTTAAATGAATTGATTTCGTAGACATAGTCTTTAAAAACTATAATTTACAGATGTAGTTTTATCTTCAAAGAATATTTTGGACTTTTAATTTGAATGCTCACAATTCTGTGTAATCGCAACTCTAAAACAATAAATGAATACACGATTAAGCAAGTGTAAGAGAAATGGGGCTTTGCTGCCGACATACTCTCTCCTGTCGTGATTGTGTTTAAATTCCATGTTGCTATGCTTTCCTTGATTTTATAAAAGCAAACTGTTTTTATAAAGGACTTGATCTGTAAAATACAGTACAGGTCTGCAAGGCCATTCCTGAATTGCGTCAGTTGTCGTTTAGGCACCGGCAGACAGAGCACGACTACAACTATAATTTTCCTTCTCGTATGGGAGGGTTAAGAATCTGTCAGTACACAGTAATTACAAAACTGTAAACAGTACATCAGCTGTATTCTTACAGGCAGCATCGGGCCTACAAAAGGCCCAGAAAATAGATGCTGCTGCAATGTTTTACTTCTGTCAGCAGAGGCAGAGGAATCCAGGAATGATCGGATCTGGGACCTTACATACCGGGGGGGGGGGGGGGGGGAATAGAGGACAAGCTACAGCTGACAGGAGTCCAGAAAACATTTTTAAAAACCCTAAAAGGTGCTTTCGTCAAACGTCTACAAACGGTAAAACTTGCAATGTGCGTTCTCTCTCAAATCACACCAGATCCACTGGATTGCAACCTACAAGGACGCAGATCGAGTAAGGTTTTAACCAAAAATACTCATCTACAAGTACAAGACGTGCGGCTGCTTCGTCATGGTCATGAACATTTGTGATTGCTAGTAGAGCAGCATGCAGACAGAACTGCAGTGGTCCCCTCTCACAAACAAACCCCTCTCCCCCGTTCGGGTGTACTACCCAGCCCTGGGGACAAATCCAGTCACACTCTGCCTCTTTGTATCTCTGACTGTTCGACAGGCTAAATGCAATCCTCAAATTGTAATCCCTGGGATCCATTTATTAGCGACGAAAACCAGTTCCAAGAGAGAATGTCCCGTCATTTGACAATAACTTTTTATTAATAACACTGATCTATTTTTTGTTGTTGTTGCACAATCCGGATTGAGTGCGAGCCCTAGGCTGGGCTGCGCTGGACGCAAAGTCGGGTCAGGAAGGCTGTTCCAGCCCGGCTGCGGGTCCCTGTTGCCCCTCGGTCCAAGGGGGAAGAGGGGCACATGTCTGGGCTCGCTCGGGGCGGGCGGAGAGAAGGGGGAGGGTTGTCTACAGACTCAGTGTTCGGGCCCACCACCATTCACCGGGCCTCGGTCAATGGGTCAGATGGGCCCGCGGGGGCCCCGGCCAGTTCTGGTTACTGATAAGCAGCGCACTTGTTTAGCGGGGGCCGTGGGCCCGGGCTGCCGCTCGCAACCTCCTCCATCACTGACAGCCCGGAGCTGGAGTGATCGCCGTGTCCACCGAGTCTGGCTCTGGCTCTCGCACTGACCGAGCGCCCCGTCCCCTCCCCTTCCCTCCCCTCAAATACAAAACAACGGCCCGCCGTCACCCTGCCCGCCAGGCCCGCGCTTCTCACCGATTTAAAGGCCTCCTCCTCCCAGGCGTTGCCGCTCCGGTTCCGGGCTCCCCTACTCCTGGTTTCTCCGCTCCTCCGCGCAGCCCCGCTCTCCGATTCCCATCTCCGGCACCGACACTCGCACACACAGCGTCACCGACACCCTGTTCGTGCCCGCCCCCCGCCGGTGTCAGCGCGCGCCGTTCACAACCTCGGGAGCGCGCGTGCGGCCAAAGGGGTGGTGTGCTCAGCTGTTGGTTTTTTTTGTGAGACAGGCAAGAGGATGAGATCTACAGTGGAAAGAGATCTTAAATAAAAACAGAAAATGCGAGAAACGCTCAGCAGGTCAGGTCAGTATATCTGTGAAGAGAGAAACCGAATTAACGTTTCAGGTCCATGATCTTTAGTCAGAGAGATCTTTCATGGTACAGGTAGTAGCAAAGCAAATCAAATGTCAACATCTAAGTCAGATATCCAGGCCAAGGCTTCCGCTGCGACAGCATGGATATCTTGGAGGCTGCCTGCGAATTGCTCAATGATATGCTCCAGGGTCTGATCAGGAGTGCCACAGTCGCATGATGGGAGTGCTTTAATCTTCCATCTTTGGAGATGGTGGCAGCATCTACAGGTTGGACCTCCCTTATCCAGGACTCCCTTATCAGGCACCACCTCTCGTCCGCCATGATTCCAGCAGCCAGGGACACATGCGCTGAACGCGGCCGACCTCCACCCTGACTTGGGGCCGTGCCGACACCCGGCCCGCTGGGGCCGCGCCGACACCCGTTAGGGCCGCGCCAACACCCAGTGGGGCTGCACTGGCACCCACTGGGACTGCACTGGCACCCACTGTGACTGCGGCGACTCTCGGCCCGCTGGAGCCAAGGCGACACTCGGCCCACTGAGGCCACGCCGACGCCCGCTGCGGCTGCACCGGCACCCACTGGGACTGCGGCGACACTCGGCCCGCTGGAGCCAAGGCGACACTCGGCCCGCTGAAGCTGCGCTGACACCCGTTAGGGCCGCACTGACGGCCCGCCGAGGGCCTGCCGACACTTCCTTTGTGGCCCGCCGACACTTCACGACCCACCGAGGGCCCGCCGACACTTTGGGCCTGCCCGGGGCGCCACCCCCCCAATCCTCCCTTCCCCAAGCTCGGGCCACTGACCTCCCCTCATCCAGCAAAATCCCTTATTCGGCACAGACATGGTCCCAAGGGTGCCGGATAAGGGAGGTTCAACCTGTACCATGACCGGAGTGGAGACAGATAAACAGGCCCAGTGGCAATCTCCTGCACCAGCCTTGTTTTGTTGTAAAGTTCAATATTCTGAAGGTGAAACTGTCTTTGCAAGAGATGGTGCACCAACATGATTCCTGCCTTTTGCCAAGTTGAAATCTAAATAGAAGGCAGAATAGAGGCAGACCTTTCACTGGGTAAAGGTGATCAAGTTTGGACTAACTGTGCCAACTATCTTCAGCCCACACAAGTGTATAGAAGCTGCAGTCGGGATGGTGATACCACCAGCCGTCCATCAGGTGTTGCCGCCCAATTATGCAGTCTTGAGCCTTGAAAGCACAATGAAAACCTCACCCAGGGACTATGCACTCACCAATATCAAGGGAGTTGAAATAGATGAACACCTAGTCAAAGAGGTGCGCTTGCTCCGCGATGTTGCATGGTGTACATGTTCAACAGGTGAAATGTTGCATCCCCATAACAAAAAGCAAGATGGAGCAAACAGAACGTGGCACTGGCTTGCTGACGCCCCGCTGACACCCAGTATCTCATGCTGAAAATGTCGGGTAAACATGATAGCCACCTTGTCAGAACTTGGGGCCGTGACTCATGTAGAGCCCTCCTTTCCAGGAACAATTGATCTTCGTCTTCTGGAGTGATATGAGTTTCTTGCAAGAAGCACATCACATACTTCCTTTTTAGAGCCGAGAAGTTCAGAAACCAGTGGTAGACTCTCCTGCTACCAAGGTAGTGAGGCAGGCTATGGTTGCTGTTATAGTACAACAGCAACAACAACTTGCATTTAAATAGCGCCTTTAACATCCCAAAACGTGCCAAGGCACTTAACAAGTGCGCTATCATTAAAAGCATTTTTGACACCAAGCCACAGAAGGAGAAATCAGGACAGATGACTAAAAGCTTGGTCAAAGAGGTAGGTTTTAAGGAGCATCTTAGAGGAGAAAGAGATAGAGAGAAAAGCAGAGATGTTTGGGAAGGGAATTCCAGAGCTTAGGGCCAATGCAACCAAAAGCACAGCTGCCAATGGAGGTGCGATACTGAGAGCTTAAGCGCTACCACCACCAAGACCACTAGTGACCAAGGGAGCAGGGAGGCATTTTCTGATCTCCACTTCCTCAAGAGTGAGGAAGTTTTGCAACTGGCAAAACTCAGCTGGAGTAGTGTTCTTGTCTGCACAGATTGTTTTCTTGACCACATGGACAGATCAAATTAACACCACAAGGTTCTGCCATTCATCCAAATCCAGCTGCATCTTGTTTCTGTGGTAAAGTTGTTTGTTACAAATTTGCAAAGATCCTATGTGGAATTGAGGGGAGGTGTGGAAAAGGGCACCAGGCAGTCAACCATCTTTCTGAAGACAGACTCTGTATCACCCCCTACACCCTTGACTGACTCACCGTCTTCCTCCATTATATTAATGACTCCCTTGCAGGATTCTTTGAAAGAACCGTTTACAACAGCTGCCCTTGCCTCCACCTTAGTCTCACATCCCCAGGAAATAAAGCCAATGATCCTTCTGTTAACCCCAAGCAGAAGTTGAGTGGTCTCCTTCCCACAGGGCAGTGAGATTTGCGGGTCGAGTCAGTGGCCGCCATGGTAGATCAAAGCACGACCTCTGACTCCTCTGGTACAGAACCCAGGGTAAAGGGACCGAATCCCTTTCGATCACTGTTGCCCAACTCCACCAGTGGGGCAAAACTATTCACATCCACAATCAGATCTTGGGAGATAACCAGTGGACCCGACACAGTCTCTGGTGGTGTAAGTTCAGTTCCCTCGGTACCGAGGATGTGGGACCCTGTCTCAGACTTTTCTCCTTCATATTCAGGAATCAGGACCTCTTCCCTCAATAGGAGGTGTGGTGGGGGGAATTGCCTCTTTCTCTAGGGAGGTCAGTGGTGCACAATTGGGGACAATTGGACGAGGGTTCTCAGTTTTGAGGGGAAATGCATGCTCCTCTTCCATAGGTGTACGTTCCTTTGTCATATGTCCCTTTATCATACGTCCCACTGGCTGGTCTCTGCTTCTAGAGAGTGGTACCTCCTCATCTTCTCTGCTGGGTGAATAGGGACATAGACATATATTTATCTGAGGGCCCAATCCCTAACCAGCGTCATTCCTGACTCCCTCGTGCGAGCACTTCCGGAGTCGCCAGATCTGCAGCTGACAGTAAAATGGCTCCTCAGCTCAATAGCACTGGGAGTCTGTCTGGAGTTTGTAGCCTAGAAATTCATTGATACCACACACGTTTTACAGTCACAAGTGGGTGCCTAAGCATCCAACTAGCAAGAAATACAAAAACAGAGAGTAAGAGTTTCTACAGGTATATAAAAAGGAAGAGAGTGGCTAAAGTAAATGTTAGTCCCTTAGAGGATGAGACTGGGGAAGTAATAATGGGAAACAAGGAAATGGCAGAGACTTTGAACAAATATTTTGTATCGGTCTTCATGGTAGAAGACACTAAAAACATCCCAACAGTGGATAATCAAGGTACTATAGGGAGGGAGGAACTTAAAACAATCACCATCACTAAAGAAGAAGTACTCGGTAAAATAATGGGACTAAAGGTGGACAAGTCCCCTGTGTCATGTATGCAAACTCTTTGTATCCACTATGTAACTATGTACGATGTACCACCTGAGGGCGTTGCTGTTGGAGGCCCAGGGGTTACCTGCCCAAGTGTGCAGGGGCATATAAAAGGCGGGCAGCCATGCTGCCCCTCACTTTACAGTCATATTAAGTGGACTGAAGTCACACAGCTCTTACTCACAGTACAAGGCCTTGTGGAGTTATTCGATGGTAATTGCAGACATAACAACTGGTGACGAGTTTCAGATCACAAACTTTGATGCAGTCATGGCTGCCGTTGGCGTTTTAGAAAAGTATGCAGAGGGTGAAGATTGGGAAGCCTTTATCGAGCGGCTTGACCAGCACTTCGTGGCCAACGACCTGGACGGCGAAGCACTTGAAGGAAAATGCAGGGCAATTCGTTTGACCAGCTGCGGGTCCACGGTCTACGGCCTCATCAGGGATCTGCTTGCACCAGTGAAACCAACGGAGAAGTCATACACAGAGCTGCACATGCTGATTCGGGAACACCTCAAACCAACGGAGAGCATCTTAACGGCCAGGTATCGCTTCTACACACACCGCCGCCCAGAGGGCCAGGACATGGTATAGGCCACGAGGATATCCTTCGCAAGCTACTGGCTGCTGAAACCATTGACTGGAAGAAGGCCATCAACATAAGCCAGGCATTCATATCCTCGAGTCACGATACCATACAGATTGACTTCCTACCAGAATCGGAGCTCACTGGCAAGTACTGTACGTAAAATAATGCCGATTTCAGGCAGAACTGTTGAACCAATAAGAACTGTACAGAGCAGAGCCTGCATGCCTGCTGCTGCTAGACCACCAAGAGGTGTAAATGCGAAATCATTAACACAATGCTGGCGTTGCAGGGGTAATCATGGCACCCATCAATGTCAATTTAAAGACTATGTGTGCAAAAGCTTCAGAATAAGGGGCCACCTCCAGCGAATGTGCAAACATACTGCGACTCACCACATGGCAGTGGAGTCAGCAGAAGAGTCCCGATCCAGCGTGGATCACAAAGGACAAGCTAGAGAGGCAACTCAGCCCGAGGGAGCAGTGTGCGGGGTGCACACCTTCTCCACAAAAAGTCCTCCCATAATGATAAAAGTCAAATTAAATGGCGTTCCTGTATCCATGGAGCTGGACACGGGGGCGAGTCAGTCAATTATGAGCCAGAAGGCATTTGAAAGGCTGTGGGGCAACAACAAAGCACAAAGACCCAAGCTGAGCCCGATTCAGACAAAGCTGCGCACTTACACAAAGGAACTGATACCAGTTATTGGCAGTGCCTATGATGGAAAGGCACACGAGCTGCCACTGTGGATTATACCAGGCGATAGGCCAATGCTGCTTGGCAGAAGCTGCATGGGGAAGATACGGTGGAACTGGGAAGACGTCAAAGTATTATTGTCAGTGGACAATGCTTCCTGTGCTCAGGTGCTAAGCAAGTTCCCATCTTTATTTGAACCAGGCATCGGCAACTTCACAGGCGCCAAAATACAGATCCACTTGGTCCCCGAGGCATGGCCCGTTCATCACAAGGCTCGAGTGGTCCCCTACATGATGAGGGAGAAAGTGGAGATCGAATTGGATAGGCTTCAACGCAAGCGAATCGTATCGCCAGTCGAGTTTAACGAGTGGGCCAGCCCGATTGTTCCAGTACTAAAGAGCGCTGACACAGTCAGAATCTGCGGCGACTATAAAGTAACGATCAACCGAGTCTCGTTACAGGACCAGTACCCACTACCCAAAGCCAATGACCTTTTTGCGACATTAGCAGGGGGAAAGGCGTTCACCAAGCTGGATCTAACCTCCGCTTACATGACCCAGGAGCTGGTTGAGTCATCGAAAAAATTAACATGCATTAACACGCACAAAGCACTGTTCGTGGACCACAGGTGCCTGTTCGGGATTCGTTCGACTGCAGCCATATTCCAAAGAAACATGGAGAGCCTGTTGAAATCGGTTCCACGCACCGTCGTATTTCAGGACGACATCCTCATCACTGGCCGTGACACCTCCGAACACCTGCACAACCTGGAAGAAGTTTTAAGTCAACTAAACAGAGTTGGACTCCGGTTGAAATGATTCAAATGTGTCTTCCTGGCGCCAGAGGTAGAATTCCTGGGGAGAACGAGTGCGGCAGAAGGCATCAGGCCCACGGACTTGAAGACAGAGGCCATCAAGAATGCATCCACACCACGAAATATAACAGAGTTGCACTCGTTCCTGGGGCTCCTCTACTATTTCGGTAACTTTCTTCCAGGGTTGAGCACCTTGCTGGAACTGTTGCACAAGCTGTTATGCAATGGAGACGACTGGGCTTAGGGTAAAAATCAAGAGGCCGCCTTTGAGAAGGCCAGAAACTTGCTGTGTTCGAATAAATTGCTGGTATTATATGACCCATGTAAATGTCTAGTTTTAGCTTGTGATGTGTCATCGTACGGTGTCGGGTGGGTTTTGCAGCAAGCCAATGCAGTGGTCAAGCTCCAACTGGTTGCATATGCATCCAGAAGCCTATTAAAGGCCGAAAGAGGCAACAGCATGGTTGAAAAGGAGGCTTTAGCCTGTGTTTACGGTGTAAAAAAGATGCACCAATATTTGTTCGAACTCAGGTTCGAGTTAGAGACGGTCTACAAGCCCCTAATCTCACTGTTTTCGGAAAGCAAAGGCATAAACACCAATGCTTCGTCCCGAATCCAAAGATGGGCACTAACACTCTCTGCCTACAACTATGTGATCGGTCACAGGCCAGGCACTGAAAACTGCGCGATGCTCTCAGTCGACTACCGTTGCCCACCACCGGAGTGGAAACGGCGCAGCCCGCAGACCTGCTATTGGCCATGGATACCTTTGATAGCGAAGGGTCACCCGTAACGGCCCACCAAATTAAGACCTGCACCAGCCAGGATCCTTTGCTATTCCTTGTAAAAAGTTGCGTTCTCAATGGGAGCTGGTCAGCCGTCCCTAGAGACATGCAAGACAAGATCAAGCCGTTTCACCATCGTAAAGACGAAATGTCGATCCATTCAGATTGCCTCTTTTGGGGCAACCATGTTATCTTGCCAAAGACAGGTAGGGAAACCTTCATACGTGACCTACACAGCACCCACCCAGGCATAGTCATGATGAAGACTATCACCAGGTCCCATGTCTGGTGGCCCGGCATTGACTCGGACCTGGAGTTATGCGTGCACCAGTGTAACACATGCTCACAACTGAGCAATGCTCCTAATATGTCCTTACTACACAGTATAAATGCACACGAGGCCCATACTTGAGAGAAGGTCACTCTGTGACCAGTAACCTTTTATTTGCCAGCACTGAAGTGATGAAGGTGGGTGGAGCTTCCCCTTTTATACCTGAAAATCCGGGTTAGGAGTGTCTCCCACAAGTTCACCACCTAGTGGTCAATGTTCTCACGGTGTACAACTTAGGTCAGTTTATACATGGGTTACAATGACAGTTAAATACATGACATCACCTCCCCCCCAAAGTCTTATTGGAATCACAGGTTAATTCTCTGGTGGTTTACGCTCCCTTGTAGAGCGCCTGAGTTGGGGCTCCGGTTGTTGGGCGCTGGCCTGAGTGTCTGCCGTTTGCGGTGCCTCAGGCCTGTCCGGACTGCCCACAGTGACTGGGCTTTCCTCCACTTGGTTCCGATGTTCGGTCACCTGTGGAGGAGTGAACTCTACATCGAGTTCTTCCTCTGCTTCTTCTATGGGGTTGCTGAACCTCCTTTTTGTTTGATCCACGTGTTTGCGGCAGATTTGTCCATTGGTGAGTTTAACTACCAGAATCCTATTCCCCTCTTTGGGAATCACAATGCCTGCGAGCCATTTAGGCCCTGCAGCGTAGTTGAGGACAAAGACAGGATCATTGACATCAATAAATCGCACCCTCGTATTCCCATCATGGTAGTCACATTGTGACTGGTGCCTGCTCTCAACAATTTCTTTCATGGTGGGGTGTATGAGGGATAACCTGGTTTTGAGTGTCCTTTTCATTAGCAGCTCTGCAGTTGGGACCCCTGTGAGCGAGTGTGGTCGGGATCTATTGGCCAACAGGAGGCGTGATAAGCGGCTTTGTAGGGAACCCCCTTGGATTCTGAGCATCCCGTTTGATTATCTGCACTGCTCGTTCCGCCTGGCCGTTTGACTCCGGCTTGAATGGTGCCGTTCTGACATGGTTGATACCATTTCCTGCCATGAAGTCCTGGAATTCAATGCTTGTAAAGCACGGGCCATTGTCGCTGACCAAGACGTCTGGTAGACCATGGGCGGCGAACATTGCCCGTAGACATTCTACCGTGGCAGAAAATGTGCTTGAATTGAGAATATCACACTCGATCCATTTGGAGTAGGCGTCTACTACAACCAAAAACATTTTTCGCATGAAAGGACCTGCGTAGTCCATATGGATGCATGACCATGGCTTGGCGGGCCAGGACCAGGGGCTAAGGGGGAGGGGGCTAAGGGGGGCTTCCCTGGGCGCATTGCCCAGCGGGGCACACGTGTTGCACCTGCGAACACAAAGTTCCAGGTCTGCATCCATCCCTGGCCACCAAACTTGTGACCTGGCAATTGCCTTCATCATGACAATGCCCGGGTGCTCACTGTGGAGTTCTCTGATGAACATCTCTCTGCCCATCTGGGGCATGACTCGGTTTCCCCATATTAGGCAATCGGCTTGAATCGAGAGTTCATCCTTGCGCCTGTGAAATGGTTTGAATTCCTCAGGGCATGCCCCATACGTGACTGCCCAGTTCCCATTCAGGACATATTTCTTGACTAAAGAAAGTAGCGGGTCTCTATCTGTCCAGACTTTAATCTGATGGGCTGTCACTGGTGAGCCTTCGCTTTCGAAAGCTTCAACAGCCATGACCATCTCAGCATCATGCTCGGTTGCCCCCTCGGTGGTGGCTAGTGGGAGCCTGCTGAGTGCATCGGCGCAGTTTTCAGTACCCAGTCTGTGCCGAATTGTATAGTCATAGGCGGCTAACGTGAGTGCCCACCTCTGTATGTGGGCCGATATATTTGCATTTATGGCCTGCTTGTCGGCCAAAAGGGACGTTCGGGGTTTGTGATCTGTCTCCAGCTCAAATTTCCTGCTAAATAGGTACTGGTGCATTTTTTTTACAGCATATACACATGCAAGCGCTTCCTTTTCTACCATCCCGTAGCCCTGTTCTGCCTGGGACAGATTTCTGGAAGCATAAGCTACCGGCTGTAACTGACCCTTGGCATCAACATGCTGCAACACACAACCGACCCCATAGGACGACGCATCGCACATTAAAACGATTTTCTTACATGGGTCATATAGCGTTAACAGATTGTTGGAGCATAACAAATCTCGTGCTCTATCAAAAGCCCTTTCCTGGCTTTATCCCCGACCCATTCGCGACCTTTGCGTAGGAGCACGTGTAGCGGCTCTAACAGCGTGCTCAATTTGGGAAGAAAGTTACCAAAATAGTTCAGGAGCCCCAGGAACGAACGCAGCTCTGTTGTGTTACGGGGTCTGGGTGCTCTCTGGATCGCTTCTGTTTTGGACGCAGTGGGTCTGATCCTGTCTGCTGCTACACTCATCTCCAGGAATTCTACCTCTGGAGCTAGGAAGACGCACTTCGCCTTTTTCAGTCGCAGACCTACCCGGTCCAGTCTGCGTAGCACCTCCTTCAGGTTGCGGAGGTGTTCTTCAGTATCACAACCCATGATGAGGATGTCGTCTTGAAAAACCACTGTCCTTGGAATCGACTTGAGGAGGCTTTTCATATTTCGTTGAAAGATTGCGGCGGCCGAGCGAATCCCAAACGGACATCTGTTGTACTCAAACAACCCCTTGTGTGTCGTGATGGTGGTCAGCTTCTTCGACTCACTTGCCAGCTCCTGGGTCATGTAAGCTGAGGTCAGGTCCAATTTTGAAAAAGGTTTGCCACCGGATAGCGTCGCAAAGAGGTCATCCACTCTCGGTAGCGGGTACTGGTCTTGGAGTGACACCCGATTGATGGTGGCCTCGTAATCACCACATATCCTGACCGACCCATCTGCCTTGAGCACCGGCACAATCGGGCTCGCCCAGTCACTGAATTCAACTGGCGAGATAATGCCTTCCCTCAGCAGGCGGTCCAATTCGCCTTCTATCTTTTCCCGCATCACGTACGGCACCGCTCTGGCCTTGTGGTGTACTGGCTTGGCGTCCGGGTTTATGTGAATCACTACCTTGGTCCCCATGAAAGTGCCAATGCCGGGTTGAAATAGTGAGTCAAATTTGTCCAGGACCTGTGAGCATGATATTCGCTCCACAGAAGAAATTGCATTGACATCGCCCAATTTCCAGTTCATGACAGCCAGCCAACTCCTCCCCAGCAGTGCGGGACCATTCCCTTGGACAATCCAGAGTGGCAACCTGTTCTCCGAATCTTTGTGGGCCACGACTACCGTGGCGCTGCCTAGTACCGGAATGATCTCCTTTATATATGTCCGTAGCTGTGTGTCAATTGGCAATAATTTTGGCCTCCTGGCCTTGGACGCCCACAACTTGTCGAACTGTTTGATACTCACCAGGGACTGGCTGGCCCCTGTGTCTAGCTCCATTGATACTGGGATGCCATTGAGGAGCACTTTCATCATTATCGGTGGCGTCCTGGTGTATGAACTGTATATGTACTCCACATGAACTCGCTGAACTTCAGCTTCTAGCGATTTCCCCCAGTGTCCATTTGGCCTCGTAGGGCTTACATCGTCCCCGTCCTCCTCGTACATCAACCTGGCTGCAGGCTTCCTGCATATACGCGCCAAGTGACCGCTGACATTGCAGTTTCTGCAGGTATATTGCTGATACCTGCAAGCTCTGGTTGAGGTTTGCCTCCACACCTCCAACATGAGCCATTCTGAAGAATTACTAATGAAACGAGCACTCAAAACCAGGCTCTCCTTAGTACACCCTGACCTCATTGATCAGATGGAAACCAGGCGTTATCAGCAAAACACGTACCATGATCGCGCGGCTGTATCACGCGACATCACTGTAAATGACCCGGTGTTTGTGCTGAATTACGGTCAGGGCCCCAAATGGGTCGCCGGCACTGTATTAGCCGAGGAAGGGAATAGAGTGTTTGTTGTCAAACTGCTTAACGGTCAAATGTGCAGAAAACATTTGGACCAAACCAAATTACGATTCACAGATAACCAGGAACCACCGGAAGAGGACCTCATCTTCAGCGGCCCACCAATACATGCGCAATCGACAAAAGACCTCGCTGCCAACCGTGAGGATGATCCCACCATCCCCAACAGTCCAGCCCAACCAGTCGCGCTGCAAGACAGCAGTAGGCCAACCAACTCACCCAGGCCAGAAGCGACACTCAGACAGTCAACCAGGGAGCTCCGGGGCGCCTTAACCTGTAATCAACTCGCATCAAAGACTTTGGGGGGAATGATGTCATGTATGCAAACTCTTTGTACTCACTATGTAACTATGTACGATGTTCCACCCGAGGGTGCTGCTGTTGGAGACCCCAGGGGTTACCTGTCCAGGTATGCAGGGGCATGTAAAAGGCAGTCAGCCATGCTGCCCCTCACTTTACAGTTATATTAAATGGACTGAAGTCACACAGCTCTTACAGTACAAGGCCTCGTGGAGTTATTCAATGGTAATTGCAGACATAATACCCTGGACCTGATGGCTTGCATCCTAGGGTATTAAAAGAAGTGGCTGCGGAGATCGTGGATGCATTAAGCTCAATTTTACAACCAGCCTTTGTGTTTTTCTTGGTTCTCTCTCTCTCACTCCCTTTTACCTATTTTATACTCATTTTACAGGTCATTAGAAAGGGAGGATTTATAGACGGGAAATTTAACTCTAACATCACATCAAGATCAGTTAGTCTATTCATCGGGACCTGAATATCATCAAACATAACATGGAACCAAAAAGCAGCATTGACAGCTGGGAGAAACCGTACATGTGTTCTGTGTGTGGACAGGGATTCAGCCATTCCTCTGGCCTGGCGAGACACAAACGGAGTCACACTGAGGAGAAACCGTGGAAATGTGGGGACTGTGGGAAAGGATTCAATTACCCGCCTGAGCTGGAAACTCATCAACACAATCATACCGTTCACCTGCTTCGTGTGTGGGAAGGGATTGGCCTTTTGGCTAAGAGCATTGGCGCAGAGTGATCCTTGATGTGTGCAAGGTGACCTCTGGCGTTTGTGATTTGACAAAGAATTGGAAAGATTGGCAACGAATAAAAAAAAAAATTCACTCAGTCATGTGACCTGCTGACACACCAACGAGTTCACACTGGGGAGAGGCCGTTCATCTGCTCTGTGTGTGGGTCAGGATTCATTTCGTCAACCAACCGACTTAGACACCAAGTTGTTCACACCAAGTGAGACCTTTTAAATGTTCTGACTGAGAAGAGCTTTAAAATAAAAAGGATCTGGAAACACCAACATGTTCACATGGGAAGTGGCCATTTACCTGCTCCGTGTGTGAGAAGAAATTTGCTTGTTCATCCAGCCTCACTGAACATCAACTTGTTCATACCAATGTGAGACCTTTTAAATGTTCTGACTGGGAGAAGAACTTTAAAAGCAAAAAGGAACTGCTGGCACACCAGCGCACTCACACTGGGGAGAGGCCGTTCACCTGCTCTGTGTGTGGGAACGAATTCAACAGTAATTACCACCTTCTGAGACACCAGCGAGATCAAACCGGGGAGAGGCCATTCACCTGCTCCATGTGTGGGAAGGGATACACTCGATCATTCAGACTGCTGAGACACCAGGGAGTTCACAAGCAACTGCAGGGTTTGGATTCTGCTGTTATTGCTGCTGTTAATCACATTAGCAGGCCGATGAGTGGAAGGAGCAGCGTAGCGACCTGGCCCAGCAGGCTGAGCGGCCCCTGGCCTGCGAGCACCATCGGAGCAGGCCGGGGAGCGGAAGGAGCAGCATGGCGGCATACCACTCCAGGGAGCAGCACGTGCTGGAGCAGGAGAGCAACGGCAGTAAAGAGGGATGTCACCAAGATCCAGGTCGTGATTGGAACGTGGGCAGATACAGCAGGAGAGCGAGGTCCGGGTGAAGGAAGGGCGAGAGATTGTAGAAGGACATGATCGGGGCCCAGGAGGGGTGTGAGTTTGGGGCCCAGAAGAGGCGAGGGCCCAGGGGCAGCACGGGCCAGCCCACAGTCCAATATGTGTGCGCACTAGGTCTGTGCAGCAGAGCTGGTCTCCAGTCGTCTTGCTCCTGGACGATGACCTAGCTCTGTCAAGCCCTTTTGGTGGCTGGTGTGCAACGGTCACCACACATCAAAAAAATTCCACGCACAGGCATCTTCCACCCTTTAAGATTTAGTTCTGGACCTGGAATTTTAAGTCCTTAATTGAAACACCTGGAAACTTTTTGACGTGGAAGCAAATCATCCTCGATTCGAGGGACTGCCTATGATGATGAGGATGCATTGGTTGTAATCTACCAAAATTCCCTGGATTCTGGAGAGATCCCAGTGGATTGGAAAACCGCAAATGTAACACCCCTATTTAAAAAAGGAGGCAAACAGAAAACAGGAAACGAAAAACCAGTTAGCCTAATATTTGTCGCTGGGAAAATGCTGGAGTCCATTATTAAGGAAGCAGTAACAGGACATTTGGAAAACCATAATTTAGTCAACCAGAGTCAGCATGGTTTTATGAAAGGGAAATCATGATTGACAAATTTGCTGGAGTTCTTTGAGGATGTAACGAGCAGGGTGGATAAAGGGGAATGAGTGGATGTGGTGTATTTGGATTTCCAGAAGGCATTCGATAAGGTGCCTCATAAGATGTTACTGCACAAGATAAAAGTTCACGGGGTTGGAGATAATATATTAGCATGGATAGAATATTGGTGAACAAATAGAAAACCGAATCAGGATAAATGGGTCATTTTACGGATGGCAAACAGTAACTAGTGGGGTGCTGGGGCCTCAACTATTTACAATCTATATTAATGATTTGGATGAAAGGACCGAGTGCAATGTTGGCAAGTTTGCTGATGATATAAAGATGGGTGGGAAAGCAAGTTGTGAGGAGGACACAGACTGTTGTGTATCTGTAAAGCATGCACTCCCATATTCCGCCACCAGGGAGCGCATCCCCTGAAGTCCCAAGGGATCCCAGCATCCCTTGGGAGCACTGTACATAAGCTGGCCCCTAAGGCCTGTTACTTACTCTGGAGTGTCTTAATAAAGACTGAGGTCACTGTTACTTTAACTTTCCTGTGTGTAGTCTCATCTGTGATAGGAACACAATAACTGGCGACGAGTACACAAATCCAACGCAAAGATGCAGCAAACTGTGGGTATCCTGGAGAAGTTCTCGGAGGGTGAACACTGGGAAGCCTATGTTGAAAGGTTAGACCAGTACTTTATATCTAACGAGCTGGACAGAGAAGGAAGTGCTGCAAAAAGGAGAGCGGTCCTCCTCACGGTCTGCAGGGCACCGACCTACAGTCTCATGAAGAATCTTCTGGCTCTGGTGAAACCCACAGATAAGTCGTATGAGGAGCTGTGTACACTAGTTCGGGAGCATCTTAACCCAAGGGAGAGTGTGCTGATGGCTAGGTATCGGCTGTATACGTACCAGCGATCTGAAGGTCAGGAAATGGCGAGCCATATCGCCGAGCTAAGCCGATTTACAGGACAATGTGAGTTTGATGGCTACCTGGAGCAAATGCTCAGAGACTTTTTTGTACTGGGCATTGGCCACGAGACCATCCTACGAAAACTTTTGACTGTAGAAACACCGATCCTCAGTAAGGCCATTGCGATAGCACAGGTGTTTATGTCGACCAGTGATAACACCAAACAAATCTCTCAGCACACAAGTGCTAGCAATGTTCATAAATTAACTGGAACTGTGTCTGCGAGCAGAAATGTACAGGGCAGAAACCACGAGTCTGCAGCTGCCAGCAGGCCTCAGGTCACCCAGATGACTCAGAGGCTGCAACAAAGGATGAATGCAAAGCAATTCACACCCTGTTGGCGTTGTGGAGGCTTCCATTCGCCTATTCATGCCGCTTCAAAGAGTATGTTTGCAAGAGCTGAGGAACAATGGGGCATCTCCAACGAGCGAGCAGCAAGCTCTGTAAAACCTGCTAACCACCACGTGGCAGAGGAAGATCGGTCCATGGTGGACCAAAGCAATTTTGAGCCTCAGAGGGAGGAGGCAGATGCTGAAGTACATGGGGTGTACACATTTTTGACGAAATGTCCACCTATAATGCTAAATGTAAAATTGAATGGCTTACCCATAGCCATGGAACTGGATACTGGTGCTAGCCAATCCATCATGAGTAAAAGGATGTTTGAGAGACTGTGGTGCAACAAGGCATTCAGACCAGCCCTGAGCCCCATCCACACGAAACTGAGAACGTACACCAAAGAGCTTATCACTGTCCTGGGCAGCGCCATGGTCAAGGTCACCTACGAGGGCATGGTGCACGAACTGCCATTCTGGATTGTCCCGGGCGATGGCCCCACACAGCTTGGAAGGAGCTGGCTGGGCAAAATCCGCTGGAACTGGGATGACATCCGAGCGTGATCACATGTCAATGAGGCCTCATGTACCCAGGTTCTTAACAAATTTCCTTCCCTTTTTGAGCCAGGCATTGGAAACTTTTCCGGGGCGAAGGTGCGGATCCACTTGGCCCCAGAGGCACGACCCATTCACCACAAGGCGCGAGCGGTACCTCACATGATGAGGGAGAGAATGGAAATCGAGCTGGACAGGCTGCAATGCGAGGGCATCATCCCCCCAGTGGAATTCAGCGAGTGGGCCAGCCCGATTGTTCCAGTACTCAAAAGTGATGGCACGGTCAGGATTTGCAGCGATTATAAAGTAACTATTAATCGTTTCTCGCTGCAGGATCAATACCCGCTACCTAAGGCAGACGACCTATTTGCGATGCTGGCAGGAGGCAAGATGTTGACCAAGCTCGACCTGACTTCGGCCTACATGACGCAGGAGCTGGAGGAGTCTTCGAAGGGCCTCACCTGCATCAACACGCACAAGGGACTGTTCATCTACAACAGATGCCTGTTTGGAATTCGGTCGGCTGCAGCGATCTTCCAGAGAAACATGGAGAGACTACTCAAGTCGATACCACGCACGGTGGCTTTTCAGGACGACATATTGGTCACGGGTCAGGATACCGTCGAGCACCTACAAAACCTGGAGGGGGTCCTCCAGCGATTGGATCGCGTAGGGCTGTGGATGAAGAGGTTGAAATGCGTCTTCATGGCAACAGAAGTGGAGTTTCTGGGGAGAAAGATCGCGACGGACGGCATTCGGCCCACAGACGCCAAGACAGAGGCTATCAGGAAAGCGCCCAAGCCACACAACGTCACGGAGCTGCGGTCGTTCGTGGGACTCCTCAACTATTTTGGTAACTTCCTACCGGGGTTAAGCACCCTCTTAGAGCCTCTACATGTGTTATTGCATAAAGGTGAGAACTGAGTATGGGGAAAAAAACAAGTAATTGCTTTTGAGAAAGCCTGAAACATTTTATGCTCCAACAAGCTGCTTGTATTGTATAACCCGTGTAAAAGACTCGTGCTAGCTAGTGATGCGTCGTCGTACGGAGTCGGGTGTGTATTATAACAATCTAACATTGCGGGGAAGTTGCAAACTGTTGCCTATGCTTCAAGGAGCTTTCTAAGGCCGAGAGGACCTACAGCATGATTGAGAAAGAGGCATTAGCATGTGTGTTTGGAGTAAAGAAAATGCATCAGTACCTGTTTGGCCTCAAATTTGAGCTGGAAACCGATCACAAGCCCCTCATATCCCTGTTCGCTGAAAACAAGGGGATAAATACTAATAGCTCAGCCCGCATACAAAGATGGGCACTCACGCTATCAGCATATAACTATACCATCCGCCACAGGCCAGGCACTGAGAACTGTGCGGATGCTCTCAGTTGGGTGCCATTGCCCACCACGGGGGGTGGAAATGGCGCAGCCTGCAAACTTGTTGATGGTGGCGCAGCCCGCAGACTTGTTGATGGTCATGGAAGCATTTGAAAATGATAAATCACCTGTCACGGCCCGCAAGATTAGGACTTGGACCAGCCAAGATCCTCTGCTGTCCCTACTAAAAAAACTATGTACTGCTTGTGAGCTGGGCCAGCATCGCCGTTGAAATAAAAGAGCTAACCAAGCCGTTCCAGCGGCGAAAGGACGAGCTGTCCATTCAGGCAGACTGCCTGTTGTGGGGTAACTGCGTAGTGCTACCCAAAAAGGGCAGGGAGATGTTCATCTCTGATCTCCACAGCACACACCCGGGTATAGTAATGATGAAACGATAGCCAGATCCCACGTGTGGTGGCCCGGTATCGACTCTGACTTAGAGTCCTATGTACGACAATGCAGCGTGTGTGCTCAGTTGAGCAACGCGCCCATAGAGGCACCACTAAGTTGGTGGTCCTGGCCCTCCAGATCATGGTCGAGGATCCATGTCGACTATGTGGGCCCGTTTCTCAGTAAAATGTTCCTGGTGGTGGTGGATGCTTTTTCAAAATGGATTGAATGTGAAATAATGTCGGGAAGCACCGCCACCGCCACCATTGAAAGCCTGAGGGCCATGTTTGCCACCCATGGCCTGCCTGACATACTGGTCAGTGACAAAGGGCCATGTTTCACCAGTGCCGAATTTAAAGAATTTATGACCAGCAATGGGATCAAACATGTCACCTCGGCCCCGTTTAATCGAGCCTCCAATAGGCAGGCAGAGCGGGCAGTACAAACAATCAAAAAGAGCCTCAAACGAGTCACAGAAGGCTCACTCCAAAGCCGCCTGTCCCGAGTACCGCTCAGCTACCGCAAGAGACCCCACTCGCTCACAGTGGTGCCCCCAGTTGAGCTACTCATGAAAAGGACACTTAAAACCAGACTCTTGCTGGTTCACCCCAACCTGCATGTTCAGGTAGAGAGCAGGCGGCAGCAACAAAATGTAAATGATGGTCGCGCCACTGTGTCACAGGAAATTGATCTGAATGATCCTGTGTATGTGCTAAACTATGGACATGGTCCCAAGTGGATAGCTGGCACAGTGATAGCTAAAGAAGGGAGTAGGGTGTTTGTAGTCAAACTAGACAATGGACAAATTTGCAGAAAGCACCTGGACCAAACGAGGCTGCGGTTCACAGACTGCCCTGAACAACCCACAGCAGACACCACCTTTTTCGAGCCCACAACACACACTCAAAGGATCAACGACACCACGCCGGACCAGGAAATCGAACCCATCACGCCCAACAGCCCAGCAAGACCAGGCTCACCCAGCAGCCCTGCAGGGCCAACAACACGCCAGCCCAGCGAGGGCACAACCAACGCACCAGAACAGATATTTGTACCGAGGCGGTCCACCAGGGAAAGAAAGGCTCCCGACCGCCTCACCTTGATAATATTTTTCACTTTGACTTTGGGGGGCAGTGATATTGTGTATCTGTAAAGCATGCACTCCCATGTTCCGCCACCAGGGAACACATCCCCTGAAGTCCCAAGGGATCCCAGCATCCCTTGGGAACACTGTATATAAGCCGGCCCCTAAGGCCTGTTCCTCACTCTGGAGTGTCTTAATAAAGACTGAGGTCACTGTTACGTTAACCTCCCTGTGTGCAGTCTCATCTGTGTTAGGAAGACAATAACTATATTTCAGCCTTTGTCAATAAGATGAACAGTGCACTTCCAGCATGGAATATGCAGGTGCACACTGCTTGCCATATTAAGAACATAAGAAATAAAAGCAGGAGCAGGCCTTTTGGCCTCTCGAGCCTGCTCCGCCATTCAATAAGATCATGGCTAATCTGATCATGGGCTCAGCTCCACATCCCTGCCTGCTCCCCATAACCCTTTACTCCCTTATCGCTCAAAAATCTGTCTATCTCCACCTTAAATATATTCAATGAACCAGCCTCCACAGCTCTCTGGGGAAGAGAATTCCACAGATTTACAACCCTGTGAGAGAAGAAATTCCTTCTAATCTCAGTTTTAAATGGGCGGCCCCTTATTCTGAAACTATGCCCCCGAGTTCTAGATTCCCCCATGAGTGGAAACATCCTCTCTGCATCTACCTTGTTAAGCCCCCTCATTATCTTATATGTTTCAATAAGATTACCTCTCATTCTCCAATGAGTATAGGCCCAACCTACTCAACCTTTCTTCATAAGTCAACCCATCTCAAGAATCAACCTAGTGAATCTTCTCTGAACTGCCTCCAATGCAAGTATATCCCTCCTTAAATAAGGAGACCAAAACTGTATGCAGTACTCTAGGTGTAGCCTCACCAATAGTCTGTACAGTTGTAGCAGGACCTCTGCTTTTAGACTCTATCCCACTTGCAATAAAGGCCAACATTCCATTTGCCTTTCTGATTACTTGCTGTATCTGCAGACTAACTTTTTGTGTTTCATGCACAAGGACCCCCAGGTCCTTCTGTAATGTAGCATTTTGTAATTTTTCTCCATTGAAAAAATAAGTTGATTTTTTATTTTTTCTGCCGAAGTGGACAATTATACTCCATCTGCCAAAGGTTTGCCCACTCACTTAGCTTGTCTATTATCCCTTGGCAGATTGTTTGTATTGTGTTCCGAACACAGATGAGACTGCACACAGGGAGGTTAAAGTAACAGTGACCTCAGTCTTTATTAAGACACTCCAGAGTGAGTAACAGACCTTAGGGGCCGGCTTATGTTCAGTGCTCCCAAGGGATGCTGGGATCCCTTGGGATTTCAGGGGATGCGCTCCCTGGTGGCGGAACATGGGAGTGCACGCTTTACAGATACACAACATCACTCCCCGCCAAAGTCAAAGTGAAAACTATTTACAAGGTGAGGCGGTTGAGAGCCTTTCTTTCCCTGGTGGACCGCCTCGGTACAAATGTCTGTTCTGGTGTGTTGGCTGTGCCCTCGCTGGGCTGGCGTGTTGTTGGCCCTGCAGGGCTGCTGGGTGAGCCTGGCCTTGCTAGGCTGTTGGGTGTGATGGGTTCGATTTCCTGGTCCGGCGTGGTGTTGTTGATCCTATGGGTGTGTGTTGTGGGCTCGAAAAAGGTGGTGTCTGCTGTGGGTTGTTCAGGGCAGTCTGTGAACCGCAGACTCGTTTGGTCCAGGTGCTTTCTGCAAATTTGTCCATTGTCTAGTTTCACTACAAACACCCTACTCCCTTCTTTAGCTATCACCGTGCCCGCAATCCACTTGGGACCATGTCCATAGTTTAGCACATACACAGGGTCATTCAGATCAATTTCCCTTGACACAGTGGCGTGACCATCGTTTACATTTTGTTGCTGCCGCCTGCTCTCTACCTGATCATGCAGGTTGGGGTGAACCAGCGAGATTCTGGTTTTAAGTGTCCTTTTCATGAGTAGCTCAGCCGGGGGCACCCCTGTGAGCAAGTGGGGTCTCGTGTGGTAGCTGAGCAGTACTCGGGACAGGCGGGTTGGGAGTGAGCCATCTGTGACTCGTTTAAGGCTCTGTTTGATTGTTTGTACTGCCCGCTCTGCCTGCCCATTGGAGGCTCGATTAAACGGGGCCAAGGTGACGTGTTTGATCCCATTGCGGGTCATGAATTCTTTAAATTCGGCACTGGTGAAACATGGCCCTTTGTCACTGACCAGTATGTCAGTCAGGCCATGGGTGCCAAACATGGCTCTCAGGCCTTCAATGGTGGTGGTGGCGGTGCTTCCCGACATTATTTCACATTCAATCCATTTTGAAAAAGCATCCATCACCACCAGGAACATTTTACTGAGAAATGGGCCCGCATAGTCGAAATGGATCCGCGCCCATGGTCTGGAGGGCCAGGACCACAAACTTAGTGGTGCCTTTCTGGGCGCGTTGCTCAACTGAGCACACAAGCTGCATTTCCGTACACAGGACTCTAAGTCAGAGTCGATACCGGGCCACAACACATGGGATCTGGCTATCGCTCTCATCATTACTATACCCGGGTGTGTGCTGTGGAGATCGGAGATGAACGTCTCCCTGCCCTTTTTGGGTAGCACTATGGGGTTACCCCACAACAGGAAGTCTGCCTGAATGGACAGCTCGTCCTTTCGCCGCTGGAACGGCTTGGTTAGCTCTTGCATTTCAATAGGGATGCTGGCCCAGCTCCCAAGCAGTACATAGTTTTTTTTATTAGGGACAGCAGAGGATCTTGGCTGGTCCAAGTCCTAATCTGGTGGGACGTGACAGGTGATTTATCATTTTCAAACGCTTCCATGACCATCAACAAGTTTGCAGTCTGCGCCATTTCCACCCCCGTGGTGGGAAATGGCACCCAACTGAGAGCATCCGCACAGTTCTCAGTGCCTGGCCTGTGGCGGATGCTATTGTTATACACTGATAGCGCGAGTGCCCACCTTTGTTTGCGGGCTGAGGCATTAGTATTTATCCCCTTGTTTTCAGCGAACAGGGATATGAGGGGCTTGTGATCGGTTTCCAGCTCAAATTTGAGGCCAAACAGGTACTGATGCATTTTCTTTACCCCGAACACACACGCTAATGTCTCTTTCTCAATCATGCTGTAGGCCCTCTCTGTCTTAGACAAGCTCCTGGATGCATAGGCGACAGGTTGCAACTTCCCCGCAACGTTAGCTTGTTGTAATAGACACCCGACTCTGTACGATGATGCATCACATGCTAGCACAAGTCTTTTACATGGGTTATACAATACAAGCAGCTTGTTGGAGCATAAAATGTTTCTGGCTTTCTCAAAAGCAATTACTTGTTTTTTTTCCCCATACCCAGTTCTCACCTTTATGCAATAACACATGTAGGGGCTCTAAGAGGGTTCTTAAGTTGAGGAGTCCAAGGAACGACCGCAGCTCCGTGACGTTTTGTGGCCTGGGTGCATTCCTGATAATCTCTGTCTTGGCGTCTGTGGGCTGAATGCCGTCCGCCGCGATCTTTCTCCCCAGAAACTCCACTTCTGTTGCCATGAAGATGCATTTCGAACACTTCAGCCGCAGCCCTACGCGATCCAGTTGCTGGAGGACCTCCTCCAGGTTTTGTAGGTGCTCAACGGTGTCCCGACCCGTGACCAATATGTTGTCCTGAAAGACCACTGTGCATGGTACCGACTTGAGTAGACTCTCCATGTTTCTCTGGAAGATCACTGCAGCCGACCGAATTCCAAACGGGCATCTGTTGTAGATGAACAGTCCCTTGTGTGTGTTGATGCAGGTGAGGCCCTTCGAAGACTCCTCCAGCTCCTGCGTCATGTAGGCCGAAGTCAGGTCGAGCTTGGTGAACGTCTTGTCTCCTGCCAGAGTCGCTAATAGGTCGCCTGCCTTTGGTAGCGGGTATTGGTCCTGTAGCGAGAAATAATTAATAGTTACTTTATAATCGCTGCAAATCCTGACCGTGCCATCGCTTTTGAGTACTGGAACAATTGGGCTGGCCCACTTGCTGAATTCCACTGGGGAGATGATGCCCTCGCGTTTCAGCCTGTCCAGCTCAATTTCCACTCTCTCCCTCATCATGTGAGGTACCGCTCGTGCCTTGTGGTGGATGGGTCGTGCCTCTCGGACCAAGTGGATCCGCATCTTCGCCCCGGAAAAGTTTCCAATGCCTGGCTCAAAAAGCGAAGGAAATATGTTCAGAACCTGGGTACATGAGGCCTCATCGACATGTGATAGCGCTCGGATGTCCTCCCAATTCCAGCGGATTTTGCCCAGCCAGCTCCTTCCAAGCAGTGTGGGGCCATCGTCCGGGACAATCCAGAGTGGCAGTTCGTGCACCATGCCCTCGTAGGTGACCTTGACCATAGCGCTGCCCAGCATAGTGATAAGCTCTTTGGTGTACGTTCTCAGTTTCGTATGGATGGGACTCAGGGCTGGTCTCAGTGCCCTGTTGCACCATAGTCTCTCAAACATCTTTTTACTCATGATGGATTGGCTAGTGCCAGTGTCCAGTTCCATGGCTATGGGTAAGCCATTCAATTTTGCATTTAGCATTATAGGTGGACATTTCGCCGAAAATGTGTGCACCCCGTGTACTTCAGCATCTGCCTCCTCTCTCTGAGGCTCGAAATTGCTTTGGTCCACCATGGACCGATCTTCCTCTGCCAACTGGTGGTTAGCAGGTTTTGCAGAGCTTGCAACTCATCTGCAAGCTTGTTGGAGGTGCCCCATTGTTCCACAGCTCTTGCAAACATACCCTTTGAAGCGGCATGAATAGGCTGAATGGAAGCCTTCACAACGCAAACAAGGTGTGAATTGCCTTGTGTTCATCCTTTGTTGTGGACTCTGTCATCTGAGTCACCTGAGGCCTGCCTCCAGTTGCAGACTCGTGGTTTCTGCCCTGCACATTTCTGCTCGCAAACACAGTTCCAGCTAATTTATGAACATTGCTAGCACTTGTGTGCCGAGAGATTTGTTTGGTGTTATCACTGGTGGAATAAACGCCTGTGCTATCGCAATGGCCTTGCTGAGCGTCGGTGTCTCTACAGTCAGAAATTTTCGTAGAATGATCTCGTGGCCAATGCCTAGTACAAAAAAGTCTCTGAGCATTTGCTCCAGGTAGCCATGAAACTCACATTGTCCTGCAAGTCACCTTAGCTCGGCAACATAGCTCATCACTTCTTGACCTTTAGATCGCTGGCACGTGTAGAACCGATACCTTGCCATCAGCACGCTCTCCCTCGGGTTATGATGCTCCCGAACCAGTGTCATACGACTTATCTGTGGGTTTCACTGGAGCCAGAAGATTCTTCATGAGGCTGTAGGTTGTTGCCCCGCAGACCGTGAGGAGGACCGCTCTCCTTTTTGCCGCACTTCCTTCTCCGTCCAGCTCGTTGGCTACAAAGTACTGGTCTAGACGTTCGACATAGGCTTCCCAGTCCTCACCCTCCGAGAACTTCTCCAGGATGCCCAGGGGAAGCTTGCAGGAAACATTAAGACGGACTGCAAAAGTTTCTATCGATATGCAAAAAGAAAAAGGTAACAAGAAAAAGGTAAAAAAAGGGATGAGGTCCTACGAAACGAATTTAAGGAGTTAGGAGCTAAATTAAAAAGTAGGACCTCAAAAGTAGTAATCTCAGGATTACTACCAGTGCCACGTGCTAGTCAGAGTAGGAATCGCAGGATAGCGCAGATGAATACGTGGCTTGAGCAGTGGTGCAGCAGGGAGGGATTCAAATTCCTGGGGCATTGGAACCGGTTCTGGGGGAGGTGGGACCAGTACAAACCGGATGGTCTGCACCTGGGCAGGACCGGAACCAATGTCCTAGGGGGAGTGTTTGCTAGTGCTGTTGGGGAGGAGTTAAACTAATATGGCAAGGGGATGGGAACCAATGCAGGGAGACAGAGGGAAACAAAAAGGCGACAAAAGCAAAAGACAGAAAGGAGATGAGGAAAAGTGAAGGGCAGAGAAACCCAAGGCAAAGAACAAAAAGGGCCACTGTACAGCAAAATTCTAAAAGGACAAAGGGTGTTAAAAAAACAAGCTTGAAGGCTTTGTGTCTTAATGCAAGGAGTATCCGCACTAAGGTGGATGAATTAACTGTGCAAATAGATGTTAACAAATATGATGTGATTGGGATTACCGAGACGTGGCTCCAGGATGATCAGGGCTGGGAACTCAACATTCAGGGGTATTCAACATTCAGGAAAGATAGAATAAAAGGAAAAGGAGGTGGGGTAGCATTGCTGGTTAAGGAGGAGATTAAGGCAATAGTTAGGAAGGACATTAGCTTGGATGATGTGGAATCTATATGGGTAGAGCTGCAGAACACCAAAGGGCAAAAATGTTAGTGGGAGTTGTGTACAGACCTCCAATCAGTAGTAGTGATGTTGGGGAGGGCATCAAACAGGAAATTAGGGGTGCATGCAATAAAGGTGCAGCAGTTATAATGGGTGACTTTAATATGCACATAGATTGGGTTAACCAAACTGGAAGCAATACGGTGGAGTAGGATTTCCTGGAGTGCATAAGGGATGGTTTTTTCGACCAATATGTCGAGGAACCAACTAGGGGGGAGGCCATCTTAGACTGGGTGTTGTGTAATGAGAGAGGATTAATTAGCAATCTCGTTGTGCGAGGCCCCTTGGGGAACAGTGACCATAATATGGTGGAATTCTGCATTAGGTTGGAGAATGAAACAGTTAATTCAGAGACCATGGTCCAGAACTTAAAGAAGGCTAACTTTGAAGGTATGAGGCGTGAATTGGCTGGGATAGATTGGCGAATGATACTTAAGGGGTTGACTGTGGATGGGCAATGGCAGACCGCATGGATGAATTACAACAATTGTACATTCCTGTCTGGCGTAAAAATAAAAAAGGGAAGGTGGCTCAACCGTGGCTATCAAGGGAAATCAGGGATAGTATTAAAGCCAAGGAAGTGGCATACAAATTGGCCAGAAATAGCAGCGAACCCGGGGACTGGGAGAAATTTAGAACTCAGCAAAGTGTTTGATTAGGGCAGGGAAAATGGAGTACGAGAAGAAGCTTGCAGGGAACAATAATACGGATTGCAAAAGTTTCTATAGATATGTAAAGAGAAAAAGGTTAGTAAAGGCAAACGTAGGTCCCCTGCAGTCAGAATCAGGGGAAGTCATAACAGGAAACAAAGAAATGTCTGACCAATTCAACAAGTACTTTGGTTCGGTATTCACGAAGGAGGACACAAACAACCTTCCGAATATAAAAGGGGTCGGAGGGTCGAGTAAGGAGGAGGAACTGAGGGAAATCCTTATTAGTCGGGAAATTGTGTTGGGGAAATTGATGGGATTGAAGGCCGATAAATCCCCAGGGCTTGATGGACTGCATCCCAGAGGACTTAAGGAGGTGGCCTTGGAAATAGTGGATGCATTGACAGTCATTTTCCAACATTCCATTGACTCTGGATCAGTTCCTATGGAGTGGAGGGTAGCTGATGTAACCCCACTTTTTAAAAAAGGAGGGAGAGAGATAACAGGGAATTATAGACCGGTCAGCCTGACATCGGTAATGGGTAAAATGATGGAATCAATTATTAAGGATGTCATAGCAGTGCATTTGGAAAGATGTGACATGATAGGTCCAAGTCAGCATGGATTTGTGAAAGGGAAATTATGCTTGACAAATCTTCTGGAATTTTTTGAGGATGTTTCCAGTAGAGTGGACAAGGGAGAACCAGTTGATGTGGTATATTTGGACTTTCAGAAGGCTTTCGACAAGGTCCCACACAAGAGATTAATGTGCAAAGTTAAAGCACATGGGATTGGGGTAGTGTGCTGACATGGATTTAGAACTGGTTGTCAGACAGGAAGCAAAGAGTAGGCGTAAATGGGGACTTTTCAGAATGGCAGGCAGTGAAGAGTGGGGTACCGCAAGGTTCTGTGCTGGGGCCCCAGCTGTTTACATTGTACATTAATGATTTAGACGAGGGGATTAAATGTAGCATCTCCAAATTTGCGGATGACGCTAAGTTGGGTGGCAGTGTGAGCTGCGAGGAGGATGCTATGAGGCTGCAGAGTGACTTGGATAGTTTAGGTGAGTGGGCAAATGCATGGCAGATGAAGTATAATGTGGATAAATGTGAGGTTATCCACTTTGGTGGTAAAAACAGAGAGGCAGACTATTATCTGAATGGTGACAGATTAGGAAAAGCGGAGGTGCAAAGAGACCTGGGTGTCATGGTACATCAGTCATTGAAGGTTGGCATGCAGGTACAGCAGGCGGTTAAGAAAGCAAATGGCATGTTGGCCTTCATAGCGAGGGGATTTGAGTACAGGGGCAGGGAGGTGTTGCTACAGTTGTGCAGGGCCTTGGTGAGGCCACACCTGGAGTATTGTGTACAGTTTTGGTCTCCTAACCTGAGGAAGGACATTCTTGCTATTGAGGGAGTGCAGCGAAGGTTCACCAGACTGATTCCCGGGATGGCGGGACTGACGTATCAAGAAAGACTGGATCAACTGGGCTTGTATTCACTGGAGTTCAGAAGAATGAGAGGGGACCTCATAGAAACATTTAAAATTTTGACGGGGTTAGACAGGTTAGATGCAGGAAGAATGTTCCCAATGTTGGGGAAGTCCAGAACCAGGATACACAGTCTAAGGATAAGGGGTAAGCCATTTAGGACCGAGATGAGGAGGAACTTCTTCACTCAGAGAGTGGTGAATCTGTGGAATTCTCTACCACAGAAAGTTGTTGAGGCCAATTCACTAAATATATTCAAAAAGGAGTTAGATGAAGTTCTTACTACTAGGGGGATCAAGAGGTATGGCGAGAAAGCAGGAATGGGGTACTGAAGTAGCATGTTCAGCCATGAACTCATTGAATGGCGGTGCAGGCTAGAAGGGCCGAATGGCCTACTCCTGCACCTATTTTCTATGTCTATGTCTATGTAAAGACAAACATAGGTCCCCTGCAGTCAGAATCAGAGGAAGTCATAACGGGGAACAAAAAACTGGCAGACCAATTGAACAAGTACTTTGGTTCGGTATTCACTAAGGAGGACACAAACAACCTTCCGGATATAAAAGGGGTCAGAGGGTCTAGTATGAAGGAGGAACTGAGGGAAATCCTTATTAGTCGGGAAATTGTGTTGGGGAAATTGATGGGATTGAAGGCCGATAAATCCCCAGGGCTTGATGGACTGCATCCCAGAGTACTTAAGGAGGTGGCCTTGGAAATAGCGGATGCATTGACAGTCATTTTCCAACATTCCATCGACTCTGGATCAGTTCCTATGGAGTGGAGGGTAGCCAATGTAACCCCACTTTTTAAAAAAGGAGTGAGAGAGAAAACAGGGAATTATAGACCGGTCAGCCTGACGTTGGTAGTGGGTAAAATGATGGAATCAATTATTAAGGATGTCATAGCAGCGCATTTGGAAAGAGGTGACATGTTAGGTCCAAGTCAGCATGGATTTGTGAAAGGGAACTCATGCTTGACAAATCTTCTGGAATTTTTTGAGGATGTTTCCAGTAGAGTGGACAAGGGAGAACCAGTTGATGTGGTGTGTTTGGACTTTCAGAAGGCTTTCGACAAGGTCCCACACAAGAGATTAATGTGCAAAGTTAAAGCACATGGGATTGGGGGTAGTGTGCTGACGTGGATTGAGAACTGGTTGGCAGACAGGAAGCAAAGAGTAGGAGTGAATGGGTACTTTTCAGAATGGCAGGCAGTGACTAGTGGGGTACCGCAAGGTTCTGTGCTGGGGCCCCAGCTGTTTACATTGTACATTAATGATTTAGACGAGGGGATTAAATGTAGTATCTCCAAATTTGCGGATGACACTAAGTTGGGTGGCAGTGTGAGCTGCGAGGAGGATGCTATGAGGCTGCAGAGTGACTTGGATAGGTTAGGTGAGTGGGCAAATGCATGGCAGATGAAGTATAATGTGGATAATTGTGAGGTTATCAACTTTGGTGGTAAAAACAGAGAGACAGATTATTATCTGAATGGTGACAGATTAGGAAAAGGGGAGGTGCAATGAGACCTGGATGTCATGGTACATCAGTCATTGAAGGTCGGCATGCAGGTACAGCAGGCGGTTAAGAAAGCAAATGGCATGTTGGCCTTCATAGTGAGAGGATTTGAGTACAGGGGCAGGGAGGTGTTACTACAGTTGTACAGGGCCTTGGTGAGGCCACACCTGAAGTATTGTGTACAGTTTTGGTCTCCTAACTTGAGGAAGGACATTCTTGCTATTGAGGGAGTGCAACGAAGGTTCACCAGACTGATTCCCAGGATGGCGGGACTGACATATCAAGAAAGACTGGGTCAACTGGGCTTGTATTCACTGGAGTTCAGAAGAATGAGAGGGGATCTCATAGAAACGTTTAAAATCTGATGGGTTTAGATGCAGGAAGAATGTTCCCAATGTTGGGGAAGTCAAGAACCAGGGGTCACAGTCTAAGGATAAGGGGTAAGCCATTTAGGACTGAGATGAGGAGAAACTTCTCCACACAGAGAGTGGTGAACCTGTGGAATTCTCTACCACAGAAAGTTGTTGAGGCCAATTCACTAAATATATTGAAAAAGGAGTTAGATGTTGTCTTTACTACTAGGGGGATCAAGGGGTATGGCGAGAAAGCAGGAATGGGGTACTGAGGTTGCATGTTCAGCCATGAACTCATTGAATGGCGGTGCAGGCTCGAATGGCCGAATGGCCTACTCCTGCAACTATATTCTATGTTTCTATGTTTCCTGCATCTTTGCGTTGGATTCGTATACTCATCGCCAGTTATTGTGTTCCCAACACAGATGAGACTGCACACAGGGAGGTTAAAGTAACAGTGACCTCAGTCTTTATTAAGACACTCCAGAGTGAGGAACAGGCCTTAGGGGCCGGCTTATATACAGTGCTCCCAAGAGATGCTGGGATCCCTTGGGACTTCAGTGGATGCGCTTCCTGGTGACGGAACATGGGAGTGCGTGCTTTACAGATACACAACAATAGTGATCCAGGATTCACATCTGAAACAGGCATTAGGACCTTTCTATGTGCAAATATTTGACCTATTGCTTATTTCAGGACCCCTTCCCAAAATTGCACTTCCTTGATCACAGCCGGCACCAGGCTTGCTGCGTTCAGGATAACTAAGTCCACATTTCCTCTGTGATTCAGAGGATTTAATTGTTTTTGCGAACAAGATGATGAGAAAGATTTTCTTGGATCTGTGCTCAGGTTTAGTGGAGCGACGGAGTTCAGCAAATATTGGAATTCTGTGCAGGTCAGAGCACATGCCTGTCAAGGAACCTGCCGGAGGTTTCTTCCAGTAGTTTCATTTGAAGGAAAATTGGACTGGTTTCTTTACAATGTGTGCACTGCAATTGCCAACTTTTTTGATACTTACTAAGCAGGGATAATTGCAAAGATGAAAAATGTAATACTTTTAAAACCATCTTAATGAATGTGCACAAATGAAAAATCATGCATAAAAAAGCCCTTGGCACAAATGGCTCCGAAGTAGGATTTGTATCTTATGGGACTGGCAAGCATATCTTAGGATACAGTTGTTGCACTTTATCATTATTAATGATCTGGATGAAGGCATTGGAAGAACAGTCTATAAGTTTGCTGGTGACGCAAAGGTATATATAGAAGTTAGGATCTTAGACAAAATAGATAGCCTGCAAGGAGATCTGGACACACAGGGAATGGGCCCATGACAGATTTCTTTCAATGTAGACAAATGCAGCATGATGCATTTTGGCTGAAATTCCAGGCATGTGCATATCATGCATGGTTGCCTGCTTAAGGCTTCTGAGCAGGAGAAAGACCTGTGGATTGTCGTTCATAAAACATTGAAAATCCATGACCAGTGTTACTGTTATGTAAGCAATAAAGGATCAAACTGAGTACTGTTTAACTAAGCAAAATACAACCTTGCTTCTGCTTTATTTAGGCCCAAAGTGCCCAACTCTCAAAATGGCTGGCCTTTTATACCTGAGCAGCACCATGTGCGTGCTGCTCAGTGGCCTCCAACAATGACACCATCTGATGGCTACAAACAGAATGTACATACTTGACAATATCCCACTCTGCGATCTTATCACAGTCTTTCACAGGTTGAGACGGTCCGGTGCTTTGCGCTCCCGGGTTGACCGTCTCAGTTTGATTCCAGCCTTGGGTGAATGTGCGGAGTCTGTTGTGGCTGATGGCTGGATGACTGACTTGTTGGGGGTGGCAGTGGCCATGTCAGGAATAGCGAGTCCATTTTTATTGAACAAGTCCATGATGGAAATCCCAGGTTCACTGATGACCCTTGAGTCCTCTGAAGACTGCTGGTAGGTTGTTGGTCGTCGTTGGTTTCTTTGTCCGACTGTTCTGGCTCGTCTGTGTGCCTCAGCTTTGTCTGATCCATGTGTTTCCTGCAAGTTTGCCCATTCTTGAGCTTAATAATGAATACTCTGTTGCTCTCTTTGGCCATGATCGTACCAGCAATCCATTTGGGACCCTGACCAAAGCTCAACACATGTACAGGATCATTAACACAAATCTCGCGTGACACAGTTGCACGATCATGATACACTTGTTGGTTTTGTCTTCTGTATTCAACATGATTATTTAAATCTGGGTGTACCAGAGATAGTTGTTCTTAAGATCTCTTTTCATCATGAGTTCAGCAGGCGAAACCCCTGTGAGTGTGTGGGGTCTTGTCCTATAACTCAGCAGTATGCAGGACAAGCGGGTCTGCAATGACCCTTGGGTTACTCTCCTCATGCTTTGCTTGATAATTTGTACTGCACGTTCAGCTTGCCCATTGGACACAGGCTTGAATGGTGCTGACCTTACATGTTTTATGCCATTGAGTTTCACAAACTCCTGAAACTCCTGACTGGTGAAGCATGACTCATTGTCGCTCACCACTATGTCAGGCAGACCATGTGTCGCGAACATGACATTAAGATTCTCTATGGTTGCCGTGGACGTGCAGGATGACATGATTATGCATTCTATCCATTTTGAATAAGCGTCCACCACCACTAAAAACATCTTGCCCAGGAAGGGACCTGCAAAATCTACATGGATCCTGGACTAAGCTTTGGATGGCCACAACCACAGACTCAGTGGCGATTCCACTGGTGCTTTGCTGAGCTGCATGCAAGTGTTGCACTGATGCACGCATGCTTCCAGCTCAGAATCAATTCCTGGCCACCATACATGGGACCTGGCGATGGCTTTCATCATCACTATACCAGGATGTGTGCTGTGTAACTCACACAGGAACTTCTCTCTCCCTTTCTTGGGCATTACAACGCGATTGCCCTACAATATGCAATCTGCTTGAATAGACAGTTCATCCTTGCGACAAATGTACGGTTTGACCTCCTCGCACATTTGCTTGGGTATGGCAGACCAATCCCCTTTGAGGACGCAACCCTTTACCACCTATAAAATCGGGTTCTGGCTGGTCCAGGTCTTAACTTGTTGAGCCGTGACAGGGGTTCCTTCACTCTCAAAAGCATCCATGATTAACATTAGATCCGCCAGTTGTGGCGTTTCCATCTCCGGTGTGGGCAACGGCAACCAGCTCAAAGCATCGGCACAATTCTCTGTGCCAGGTCTGTGGCGAATTACATAATCGTAGGCAGATAATGTCAGCGTCCACCTTTGGATGCGGGATGAAGCGTTGGTATTGATACCTTTGCTCTTGGAAAACAATGAAATGAGCAGCTTGTGATCAGTCTCTAATTCGAACCTCAGACCGAACAGGTATTGATGCATCTTTTTATCACCGTACACACATGCTAAAGTTTATTTTTCTACCATGCTGTAGGCTCGTTCCGCTTTAGACAAACTTTTGGATGCATATACGACAGGTTGAAGTTTCCCCGACTCATTGGCTTGTTCGAGTAGGCAACTAATTCCATATGACGATGCGTCACAGGTCAAAACAAAACGTTTACATGGGTCATAATGTACCAGCAGCTTCTTCGAGCAAAGCAGATTGGTGGCTTTCTCGAAAGCTCTGTCTTGCGATGCGCCCCACACCCAGTTGTCGCCTTTTCTCAATAGCATATGCAGTGGTTCTGGTAAGGTGCTCAATTTAGGTACCAAATTAGTTGAGTAGACCCAGGAACAAACGCAGCTCTGTCACATTCTGCGGCTTGGGTGCATTCTTGATGGCCTTGGTATTCACGTCAGTAGGTCTGATGCCATCAGCTGCGATTTTCCTCCCAAGGAATTCGACCTCCGGTGCCATGAAGACGCACTTTGAGCATTTTAGTCTGAGTCCCACTCTATCCAAATGCAGTAGAACCTCTTCCAGGTTGTTCAGATGTTCCTTGGAGTCACGACCGGTGATCAGGATGTCATCTTGAAACACGACTATTCTGGGAACGGACTTCAGTAGACGTTCCATATTCCTCTGGAATATTGCTGCAGACGAGCGAATTCTGAAAGGGCATCTGTGATAAATAAGTCCTTTGTGCGTGTTAATGCATGTAAGTTTCTTCGACGTCTCGACCAACTCCTGTGTCATATAGGCCGACGTCAAATCCAGTTTTGTGAATGACTTCCCTCCGGCTAGCGTCGCAAACAAGTCATCAGCCTCCGATGACGGGTACTGATCTTGTTTCAAAACCCTGTTGATCGTAGCCTTGTCGTCTCCACAGATTCTGACTGTGCCATCACTTTTCAGCACAGTAACAATGGGACTGGCCCATTCATTAAATTCGATCGGTGATATGATCCCTTCACGTTGGAGTCTGTCCAGTTCATTTTTGACCTTCTCCCTCATCATATACGGGCTTTATGATGGGCGGGTCTTGCATCTGAGTCCACGTGGATCTGCACCTTTGCTCCTGTGAAGTTGCCGATACCTGGTTCGAACAGCGAGGGGAACTTGCTCAATACTTGGGCACATGTATCTTCCTCCGGTGAAAAGGCCTTTCTGTCGTTCCAGTCGCATCTGATTTTCTCCAACTGGCTCCTGCCAAGCAGCGTTGGGCCATTGCCTGGAACAATCTGTTAAGTCCTGACTCTAATGTACTGACTTACACGAGACACATGCTGAAGTCAAGGTCACTCAGGATCTACACCTTTAATTCACAGCTCTCCAGTGCTGCACTTGCCTGAGACCTCCCTTTATATACCTCAGTGGGACAGGTATGGAGTGTCTCCTGCAAGTGCACCCCTGGTGGTAAAGTATGCTTATTGTTACAGGTCATATCCAGTTACAGTCATGTATAGCATGGTAAGATACAGTTATATACCGTAATGTGAGATACATGACATCACCCTTCCCCAAGGTCTTATTGCCTTTATAGATTCAGTCTCTCAGGTGGTCTGCGCTCTTGCGTGGAGCGTCTTAGTTGTGGTTCAGTTGTTTGCCTTGGTGCCTGTGTTTTGTTCGGTGTGATTGCTCGTATCTCGCCTGGGCTGTCTGTTGAGACTGCCTTTTCCTCAGGTTGTTCCACCTGTCTGTCCACCAGGTGTGGTGTGAGTTCCACATTGTAGTCTGCCTCTGGTTCTTCAGTGTTATCAGTGAATCTACTTTTTACTTGGTCTCCATGCCTCCGGCAGGTTTGGCCATTGTCCATTTGTACAACCAGTAGCCTGTTTCCCTCTTTGTCTGTTACTGTCCCTGCAAGCCATTTTGGACCCCGGCCATAGTTTAGCACAAACCCTTTGTCCCCTATCTCATTCCACCTCCCTCTCGAATTTCGGTCATCGTACTCAGTTAGCTTTTGACGCTTAGCCTCAACAATTTCATGCATGTCTGGGAGGCTTAACGAGACCTGGTCTTTCAGGTTCGTTTCATCAATAGTTTCCCAGGGGGAACCCCAGTCAGCGAATGCGGACGAGATCTGTATGCCAGCAGCAGTTGCGACAGGCGGCTCTGCAGCGTGGGACCTTGGATTCTGAGCATGCCTTGTTTAATGATCTGCACTGCTTGCTCCACCTGGCCATTGGAGGCCGGCTTGAAAGGTGCCGTCTTAATGTGATTTATACCGTGGTCAACTATAAAATCGTGAAATTCTGCGCTGGTGAAGCACGGACCATTATCACTGACCAATATGTCAGGAATTCCGTGCGTTGCAAACATGGTTCTAAGGCTCTCCACAGTGGTGGAGGTGGTGCTTGAGTTTAAAATGGTGCTCTCGATCCATTTTGAAAATGCATCAACGACTACGAGGAACATTTTGCCCATGAATGGGCCCGCATAGTCTACATGCACCTGCAACCACGGTTTGGTGGGCCAGGGGCTTAGGAGAGCCTCCCTGAGGGCATTACTGAGTTGGGCACAAATGGTGCACCGACGGATGCAGAGCTCCAAGTCTGCGTCAATGCCAGGACACCAGACATGAGATCTGGCTATGGCCTTCATAAGGACGATCCCTGGGTGCTCGCGATGGAGCTCCCGGCCAAACGCCTCCCTGCCTCGTAAGGGCATAACTACTCGGCTGCCCCACATCAGGCAGTCTGCCTGTAGTGAGAGTTCATGCATGCGCCTATGGAAGGGTTTGACCTCCTCGGGACAGGCATCGCGAGCCTCTGCCCAGTCACCGGTTAAAACGCATCTTTTAACTAGGGATAATGTGGGGTCGCTGGTCATCCAGGCTCTGATTTGGTGAGCCGTCATGGGCGAACCTGTGGATTCAAAGGCATTGATTGCCATGACCATCTCACAGTCCTGTTTGTCGGATCCTTCTGTGGTCGCCAGGGGTAGCTTGCCCACCGCTGAATGCGTGCCGAGGCGTTGGCGTTGATTGCCTTGCACTTGGATAGTAGGGACGTGAGGGGTTTGTGGTCGGTTTCTAATGCAAACTTGGCCCCGAAAAGGTATTGGTGCATCTTTTTGACACCGTACACGCACGCGAGCGCCTCCTTCTCAACCATACCGTACCCGCGCTCCACCCGCGAAAGTGACCTGGAGGCATAAGCAACGGGCTGCAATTTACCCGCATCATTGACGTGCTGTAAAGCGCACCCAACCCCGTACGCTGATGCATCACACGTAAGGACTAACTTTTTATCTGGGTCAAAAAAGGCTAAAACACTCTTGGAACATAGAAGGTTGCATGCCTTATTGAAGGCGCGTTCTTGGGCGTTCCCCCAAAACCAATCGCACCCCTTTCTGAGTAGCACGTGGAAAGGCTCCAGCAGCGTGCTCAAGTTCTGCATAAAGTTCCAAAAGTAATTGAGTAGCCCGAGAAAGGCGCGCAGTTCCGAGACATTCCGGGGCCTGGGTGCCAGGCGAATCACTTCGGTTTTGGATTCGGTTGGGCGGATTCCATCAGCGGCAATCCTTCTGCCCAAAAGTTCAACCTCAGGCGCGAGAAACAGACACTTGGATTTCTTAACTCTTAGGCCTACCCGATCCAATCAACTTAGTACTTGCTCAAGATTGCGGAGATGGGAGTCGGTGTCCCTGCCCATGATGAGTGTGTCATCTTGAAACACAACCATCCCCGGGATGGACTTGAGCAGACTCTCCATGTTGCACTGGAATATAGCAGCTGCTGACCTGATGCCGAATAGGCATCGATTGTACACAAAAAGGCCTCGATGTGTGTTGATGGTGGTGAGTAGCTTTGACTCTTTGGTCAGTTCTTGCGTCATATATGCAGATGTGAGGTCAAGTTTCGAGAAAAGTTTTCCTCCAGCCAATGTGGCAAAAGGTCCTCCGCTCTGGGCAGCGGGTATTGGTCCTGTAGGGAGACTTTGTTTATGGTAGACTTGTAATCCCCACAGATTCGCACGGATCCATCAGGCTTCATGACGGGGACGATGGGGCTTGCCCAGTCGCTGAATTCCATGGGAGAAATTATGCCTTCCCGCAGAAGCCGGTCCAGTTCATTTTCAATGTTTTCCCTCATCACATAAGGCACAGCTCTATCCTTGTGATGGACCGGTCTGGCATTCTGTGTGATGTAGATTCTAACTTTAGCCCCTTTGAAGGTGCCCACACCTGGCTGAAAGAGATGTTCAAAACAACTTAGAATTGTTGAGCAGGAGGTCAGTTCCTCTGACGACATGGCGTGAACATCATCCCATGAGTGGAGGACCTATTTGCCACGTTGTGTCCTTACACACTACAGCGAATCAACATGAGGCACATACTGGAGACAAGGTCACTCTGTGACCTGTACCTTTATTCACAGGACCAAGAAGTGATGACCCTGCGTGGGACCTCCCTTTATATACCTGGAGGACCAGGTGAGGAGTGTCTCCCACAAGTTCACCCCCTGTGGTCAAGGTGTGCATTTCTCAGATATATACAGTGTACAGTGTTGTTACATAAAGGTTACAGTTATATGAAGGTTACAAACATGACATCACCTTCCCCCCAACATCTTTGGGTCAAAGATTAAGTCTTTCAGTCGGTCGATGCTCTCTCGTGGAGCGCCGCAGTTGGGGCTCTGGTTGTTGAGCCTTGGCATGTGTTTTTGTCACCTGTGGTGATTCCGGCTCGTCCGGGCTGGCCGCAGGGACTGTGCATACTGCTGAAGGTTCTTGTTGCTCGTTCACTGGCGGCGGTGTGGGCAGCATCTCATGATTTTCCTCAGGTTCCTCAGTGTCCATGCTGAACCTTTTTTTTACTTGGTCCAGATGCTGGCAGCATATCTGCCCATTGTTGAGTCTGACCACTATGACCCTATTCCCCTCTTTACCAATTATAGTACCCTCGAGCCACTTGGGCCCCACAGCGTGATTAAGAACAAATACAGGGTCATCGATTTCTATCCATCTCCCCTTTGAGTTATGGTCGTGGCACTCATTTTGGGACTGGCGCTTGCCCTCAACAATGTCTGACAAGACTGGATGAATGAGGGACAGCCGAGTTTTAAGTGTACATTTAATGAGTAGTTCCGCTGGCGGGACGCCCGTCGGGACCTGTAGGCCAGCAGGAGGTGCAATAGATGGTTTGAAGGGAGGGTCTTTGAATCCGGAGCATGCCTTGCTTTATGATTTGGACCGCACGTTTCGCCTGGCCATTGGAAGCCGGCTTGAACGTTGCTGTCCTGACATGTTTGATGCCATTACCCGACATGAACTCCCGGAATTCATCGCTAGTGAAACACGGGCCGTTGTCGCTAACTAGGATGTCCGGCAAGCCATGGGTCGCAAAGACCGCAGGCAGATTCTCCACTGTGGTGGATGCCGTGCACGAATTCAATATGATGCACTCGATTCATTTCGAGTACGCATCAACAACAATGAGGAACATTTTTCCCATGAACGGGCCCGCGTAGTCTTCGTGAATATGTGACCATTGCTTGGTGAACCAGGGCCACGGGCTGAGTGGGGCCTCCCTGGGGGCATTGCCCAGCTGGGCACACGTCGTGCACCTGCGAACACAGTGTTCCAGATCTGCATCAATTCCCGGCCACCATACATGTGACCGGGCAATGGCCTTCAATAGTATGATGCCAGGGTGCTCGCTGTGGAGCTCCCTGATGAATGTTTCCCTACCCCTCTGGGGCATGACTATCCGGCTGCCCCATAGGAGGCTGTTGGCTTGGATGGAGAGTTCATCCATCCGTCTGTGAAACGGTCTGACCTCTTCAGGGCATGCTCCGTGTGCGGGCGCCTAATCCCCAGTCAGGACACATTTCTTAATCAGAGATAGGAGGGGATCTCTGTTTGTCCAGGTTTTGATCTGGTGGGCTGTGATGGGGTAGCCTGCACTGTCAAAGGCATCGACAGCCATGACCATCTCTGCATTTTGCTCCGCTGCCCCCTCAGTGGTGGCTAGTGGAAGCCTGCTGAGCGCGTTAGCGCAATTTTCGGTGCCTGGCTGGTGCCGTATGGTGTACGCATTGGCATTGACAGCTTTGCTGTCGGACAACAGGGATGTTAACGGCTTGTGGTCTGTTTCTAACTCGAACCTTCTGCCAAAAAGTTACTGGTGCATCTTTTTCACCCCGTAGACACATGCGAGTGCTTCCTTTTCAACCATCCCATATCCCCGTTCTTCTTGGGAGAGCGACCTGGAGGCATAAGCCACAGGTTGGAGTTGGCCCTCATCATTACTCTGCTGCAACACGCACCCAACTCCATAGGATGATGCATCGCATGTCAAAACCAATTTCTTACAGGGGTCATACAGGGTCAGTAACTTATTGGAACAAAGCAGGTTCCGTGCCCGATTGAAAGCCCGTTCCTGACAGTCCCCCCAAAACCAATCGCAACCCTTATGCAGGAGCATGTGTAGTGGCTCCAATAATGTACTTAAGTTCGGCAGAAAGTTCCCGAAATAGTTCAATAGTCCCAGAAATGAACGCAACTCTGATGTGTTGCTGGGCCTGGGCGCACGACAGATCGCCTCCGTTTTGGATTCGGTGGGCCGGATCCCGTCTGTGGCAACCCTCCTGCCCAAAAACTCGACCTCTGGGGCCAAAAACACACACTTGGACTACTTTAGTCGCAGGCCTACCCGGTCCAGTCGGCGTAGCACCTCCTCCAGGTTGTGGAGGTGTTTCTCGGTGTCTCGACCTCTGATAAGGATGTCATCCTGAAATACGATTGTTCCAGGGATGGATTTGAGCAGGCTTTCCATGTTCCTTTGAAAGATAGCGGCCGCTGATCGAATGCCAAACGGACACCTGTTGTAGACAAATAGCCCCTTGTGCGTAGTGATGGTGGTCAGTAGCTTGGATTCTTCGGCCAGTTCCTGGGTCATGTCGGCCGAAGTGAGGTCCAACTTGGTGAACAGCTTGCCGCCTGCCAGCGTGGCAAAAAGATCCTCCGCTCTCGGAAGCAGGTATTGGTCCTGAAGGAACACTCGGTTGATGGTGGCCTTGTAGTCGCCACAGATCCTGACCTAGCCATCCGTTTTTAGAACGGGACGATGGGGCTTGCCCAGTCGCTGAATTCAATGGGCGAAATTATGCCCTCTCTTAGCAACCTGTCCCAACTCACTCTCAATTTTCTTCCGCATCACATACGGCACAGCTCTGGCTTTGTGGTGCACTGGTGTGGCGTCTGGGGTGATGCGTATCCTTACTTTGGTGCCTTTGAAAGTCCCGACACCAGGTTGAAATAATGACTCGAACTTTTGTAGGACCTGTGAGCATGAATTTCGCTCCACAGATGAAATTGTGTGCCCATCCCCCCATTTCCAGTTCATCTTGGCTAACCAGCTCCTCCCCAAAAGCACGGGACCATTTCCCGGGACAATCCAGAGTGGCAGCCGGTTCTGAGATCCATTATGTGTGACCACCAACATTGCACTGCCTAGCACTGGGATGATCTCTTTGGTGTATGTCCATAATTGCGTGTCAATGCGTGCTAGCTCTGAGTGGCCACAGTTTCTCGAATTGTTGGACACTCATAAGTGACTGGCTGGCTCCTGTGTCCAGCTCCATGCGTACCGGGATGCCGTTTAACAGTACTCTCATCATCATAGGTGGCGTCTTTGTATATGAGCTGTGGATATTTGCCACCTGAACCCGCTGAACTTCAGCGCCCATTGCTGTGTCCCAGGCATACTCCTGCCTTGCAGACCCCTCTTGTGGTTCATCCACTTCGTAAACCAGCCTCGCTGCGGGCTTCCTGCACTTCCTGGCTAAATGTCCACTCAAGTTACAATTTCTGCAGATGAATTGTTGAAACCGGCAGGTCTTCGCAGCATGTTTGCCCCCGCACCTCCAGCATGAGCTGAGATTGTTGTGAACAAAAGAGCTGTTACCAGGCATTCCTCTCTGATTGTTTTTTTGATTACTCTTGAGCACTATGTTTGTGGGTGTCAATGGTCCCATCCTGGATGTATTGTCCCTTGTGCTGGTGTAAATGTCCATTCAACCTGCCATTGTCTCTGTTGCGGGCCCACCCTAGAGTCTGTTACTGCCTAGTTGAATTGCCCTTGCCTGCCTGCGGGTTTCTGAGTCGCGTTTACCATGTTAACTCCCTGCTCCATCTCCACGTTGGGAGCAGAGTTGCGCGTGTATATGATCTTGGTTTCCTCCTCCCCAGCCATGAAGGTTTGAGCCATCGACGCCGCTGCTTCCAAAGTCAAGTCCTTGGCTTCCTAAAAATCCCGGCATGACCAATGTCCTCAATGAAGAAATCCCGTAACATCTCCCCCCTGCAGGTTTCTGTGAACTTACAGAGGCTGGCCAAGCGCCGAAGGTCTACAACGAAGTTCGGTATGCTCTGCCCTTCCTGACGTCGGTGCGTATAGAATCGGTGTCGGGCCATGTGTATACTACTCGCCAGTTTGAGGTGCTCACCGATCAGTTTGCTGAGCTCCTCAAAGCTCTTGTCCACCGGCTTCTCGGGTGCTAGCAGGCCTTTCATCAGCGTGTACGTCTTAGGTCCACAGCTGGTCAGTAGATGCGCCCTTCGCATGTCAGCCGCTGCCGCTCCCAGCCAGTCCTTCGTGACAAAGCTCTGCGGGAGCCTCTCAACTAAATCGTTCTAGTCCTCACCAACACAGTACCGTTCCCCCGTGCTACTGGTGGCCATTCTCTTGAGTCGTTGATTCCCGTTTCTCGTCGCCAAATGTTGTGTCCTTACACACTACAGCGAATCAACACGAGGCACATACTGGAGACAAGGCGACCTGTACCTTTATTCACAGGACCAAGAAGTGATGACCCTGCGTGGGACCTCCCTTTATATACCTGGATGACCAGGTGAGGAGTGTCTCCCACAAGTTCACCCCCTGTGGTCAAGGTGTGCATTTCTCAGGTGTATACAGTGTACAGTGTTGTTACATAAAGGTTACAGTTATGTGAAGGTTACAAACATGACATCGGATGCATTCCTGCTGGCGGACTTTGGGCAGCCACAGGTTTCGTGAGCCGGATATGCCCTGCCATGTGCCGTTCTGCCGAACGCCGAATCAATCGCATTTACAGTACTTGCCGAGGTTCGGTTCTTGACCGCTATTTGCTTTAGACTCCTGTCCGTCGTCATACATGATTGAGCGATCTGGATGGCCCTTTTTAAATCCAACTCCTCCACCGCCAGAAGTTTGCGCAGGATCACCTCGAGGTTGATACCGATAACAAAGAAGTCCTGCAGCATGTCTGCCAACACCGTCCTGAACTTGCACGGTCCCGCTAGAGTCTCAGGTCGGCAACGAATTCCGCCGCGCTCTGGCCCTCCGATTGAATGTGTGTATAAAACCTGTATCTCAAGATGATGTTGCCTTCATCTGGCTTAAGGTGCTCCCGTACCAATGTACACAACTCCTCATATGTTTTCTCTGTTGGATCACGAGGCATGAGTAGATTCTTTATCAGACCGTAGATCTTTGAACCGCACACAGTGAGGAACACGGCCCGGCGCCAATCTGCATCAACGACCCCCTTCATTTTGTTGGACACGAAGTACTGGTTCAAATGGCTCACAAAGCCTGCCCAATATTCTCCCTCCATGAATCGCTCTAAAAATCCAATCATTTTGCAAACAAAGGTTCTTGTATTTTCGTTGCCAAATGTTATGTATGCAATAAAGGATCAAACTGAGTACTGTTTAACTAAGCAAGGTACAACCTTGCTTCTGCTTTATTTAGGCCCAAAGTGCCTGACTCTCAAAATGGCTGGCCTTTTATACCTGAGCAGCACCATGTGCGTGCTGCTCAGTGGCCTCCATCATTGACGCCATCTGGTGGCTACAAACAGAATGTACATACATGACAATTACAAGGCTATTGCAAAGATGGATTGGTTGTACAGCTAGGACAATTAAATATAAAACTAGAAGTACAATTCTTACCTAGTACAATGCTTTGGTTCACCTGCATCGAGAATATTGTTTCTAATTTTGATCCTTTCACGAGGTCGGGGGCCACGATGTTCCAGGGTCCACCACTCCAGCTCTTTTGTAGCCCAATCTAATAGGGAACACCTCCACAGGTAAAGGGAAGAGAAGCCATTGCAGAAGTTTATCTGACTACGACTGTGTCATGTATGTGCTTTTGGGATCACTAGCCACTAGATGGCGTCACTGTTGGAGGCCATTGGGCTGCACGCACATGTGTGCAGCCCAAGTATAAAAGGCCAGCCATTTTGTATATTAGTCACTTTGGGCCTGAATAAAGCAGAGCAAAGATCATACCTCTTGGAGTTAAGCAGTACTCAGTCTAACAGTTATTGCATACACAACATTTAGCGACGAGGCAACAAGAACCTTTGCATGCAAAAATGAGCACAATTGGATTGTTGGAGCGATTTGTGGAAGGAGAAGATTGGGCAGACTTTGTGAGCCACTTGAGCCAGTTCTTCGTGGCCAACAAAATGGAGGAGGTTGGCGACGCAGATCGGCGCGGGCAGTGTTCCTCACAGTCCAAAAATTCATGGTCTGATAAAGAATCTACTCCTCCTGTGAGTACAACAGAGAAGACATATGACAAATTGTGTACACTGGTACAGAACCACCTTAAGCCAGACAAAGGCATCATGCTCTCGAGATACAGATTTTACATGCATGTTCACTCAGAGGGCTAGAATGCGGCGGAATTTGTTGTCGACCTGAGACGTCTAGCGGGACCATGTAAGTTCGGGGCTGTGTTGGTAGACATGCTGCAGGACATCTTTGTAATCGGTATCAAGTGATCCTGCGTAAACTACTGGCGGTGGAGACGTTGGACTTGAACAGGGCCATCACGATCGCTCAGTCATGCATGACGACAGATAGAAGTCTAAAGCAGATATCAGTGAAAAATCGAAACTCGACAAGTACTGTAAATATGATTGATTCGGCGTTCGGCAGAGCAGCACATGGCAGGGCCTACCTGACTGCGTACGCGAAACCTGTGGCTGCGCAAAGTCCGCCAGCAGAAATGCATCCGATTTCTCCGTGTTGGCATTGTGGGGGAAATCACCGGCACCAGCAGTGCTGATTTTAGCAATATAGCTGCAAAGACTGTCTGAGAGTGGGGCATCTTCAGCGCAAGTGTCCGCAGAGGAGCAACCGTGCTGCAGTACACCACATGGAGGATGATGGTCAGACTAGCGCGGATCCGGATACACAATCCGAGATACCAGAGGAGGAAGTGTATGGACTGTACTCATTCCTAAGTAAGAGCAAACCAATAATGATCAACGTGAAATTTAATGGGGTGCCGATATCGATGGAACTGGACACGGGGGCGAGTCAATCGATAATGAGCCAGAGGGCATTCGACAAGCTGTGGAATACTAAGATTGTGAGGCCCAGGCTGAGTCCAGTCAATGGCAAGTTGCGCACATACACCAAAGAACTCATAACAGTGATTTGCATTGCCACAATTAAAGTGTCATATGACGGTGTGGTTCACGGGTTACCGCTATGGATTGTCCCAAGCAATGGCCCAATGCTGTTCGGCAGGAACTGGCTTGAAAAAATCAGATGCGATTGGAATGACATCAAGGCGTTATCGTCGGAGAAAGATACATGTGCCGAAGTACTGAGCAAGTTCCCCTCACTGTTCGAACCAGGCATCAACAAGTTCACGGGAGCCAAGGTGCACCATTAAATTTCGCATCCATCATAAAGCGCGGGCAGTTCCATATATGATGAGGGAAAAGGTCGAAATCGAACTGGACAGACTCCAGCATGAAGAGATCATATCACCAGTTGAATTTAATGAATGGGCCAGCCCCATTGTTCCTGTGCTGAAAAGTGCTGGCACAGTCAGAATCTATGGAGACTACAAGGCTACGATCAACAGGGTTTCGAAACAGGATCAGTACCTGTTACCGAAGGCTGATGACTTGTTTGCAATGCTAGCCGGGGGGAAGTCGTTCACCAAACTGGACTTGACGTCGGCCTACATGACACAGGAGCTGGTCGAGACGTCGAAGAGACTTACATGGATTAACACGCATAAAGGACTGTTTATTTATCACAGGTGCCCTTTTGGAATTTGCTTGGCTGTAGCAATATTTCAGAGGAACATGGAGAGTCTACTGAAGTCCGTTCCCAGAACCGTCGTGTTCCAAGATGACATCCTGACTACAGGTCGTGACTCCGAGGAACATCAGAATAACCTGGAAGAGGTTCTACACTGTCTGGACAAAGTGGGACTCAAACTGAAATGCTCAAAGTGCATCTTCATGGCACCAGAGGTTGAATTCCTGGGAAGGAAAATTGCTGCTGACAGCATCAGGCCTGCGGACGCGAAAACCAAGGCCATCAAGAATGCACCCAAGCTGCAGAATCTGACAGATCTGCGTTTGTACCTGGGTCTACTCAACTACTTTGGTAATTTCCTACCTAAATTGAGCACCTTATTAGAACCACTGCACATGCTGCTAAGAAAAGGCGACAACTGGGTATGGGGTGCATCTCAAGACAGAGCTTTTGAGAAAGCCACTAATCTGCTTTGCTCTACAAAGCTGCTGGTACATTATGACCCATGTAAACATTTAGTATTGGCCTGTGATGCTTCATCATATGGAATTGGTTGCGTACTCCAACATGCTAATGTGTCGGGTAAACTTCAACCAGTCACGTATGCTTCAAAAGGTTTGTCTAAAGTGGAAAGAGCCGACAGCATGGTAGAGAAAGAAGCACTAGCCTGTGTGTATGGCGTTAAAAAGATGCATCAGTACCTGTTTGGTCTTCGGTTTGAACTGGAGACAGATCACAAGCCGCTAATTTCACTGTTCTCTGAAAACAAAGGTATCAATACCAATGTTTCATCCCGCATCCAGAGATGGGCGCTGATATTATCCGCTTATGATTATGTCATTTGCCATAGATCTGGCACCGAGAATTGTGCCGATGCTTTGAGCCGTCTGCCGTTGCCCACACCGGAGATGGAAACGCCACAACCGGCGGACTTATTGTTAGTTATGGATGCTTTTGAGAGTGAAGGAACCCCTGTCACGGTTCAATAAGTTAAGACCTGGACCAGCCAGGACCCGATTTTATCAGTGGTGAAGAGTTGCATCCTAAAAGGTGATTGGTCTGCCATACCCAAGTAAATGTGCGAGGAGACCAAACCTTACATTGGTCACAAAGGCGAACTGTCTATTCAGTCGGATTGTATACTGTGGGGCAATCGTGTTGTTATGCCCAAGAAAGGGAGAGAGAAATTTGTACGTGAGCTACATAGCACACATCCCGGCATTGTAATGATGAAAGCCATCGCCAGGTCTCATGTATGATGGCCGGGAATTGACTCTGATCTGGCATCATGTGTGCATCAGTGCAACACTTGCATGCAGCTCAGCAAAGCACCAGCGGAATTGCCGCTGAGTCTGTGGTCGTGGCTGTCCAAACCATGGTCCAGGATCCACATAGACTTTGCAGGTCCCTTTCTGGGAAAGATGTTTTTAGTTGTGGTGAATGCATATTCGAAGTGGATTGAGTGTATAATCATGTCACCTAGCACATCCACAGCTACCATTGAGAATCTCAGTGTCATGTTCGCGACACATGGTCTGCCTGACATCGTTGTTAGCAACAACGGATCGTGCTTCACCAGTCAGGAGTTTCAAGAGTTCATGAAACTCAATGGTATCAAACATGTAAGGTCAGCACTGTTCAAACCTGCATCCAATGGGCAAACAGAACGTGCTGTGAAAATCATAAAGCAGAGTATGAAGCGAGTAACCCAAGGGTCACTGCAGACCCGCCTGTCATGCATACTGCTTAGTTACAGGACAAGACCACACATGCTTACCGGGGTCTCGCCTGCTGAACTAATGATGAAGAGAGGTCTTAAGACCAAGCTATCTCTTGTACACCCTGACTTGAATAATCATGTTGAATATAGAAGACAAAGTCAGTAAGGGTATCACGATCGTGCAGCTGTGTCACGCGATATTGCTGTAAATGATCCTGTATATGTTCTGAATTATGGTCAGGGTCCCAAATGGATTACTGGTACTGTCATGGCCAAGGAGGGCAACAGAGTATTCATTGTCAAGCTCAAAAATGGGCAAACATGCAGGAAACATATGGATCAGACAAAGCTGCGGTACACTGACGAGCCGGAAAAGTCGGAGGAAGAGACAATCGACGACCAACCAACCTACCCCCAGTCATCAGAGGACTCAGTGGTTATCTGTGAATCGGGACTTTCAATCACTGACATGTTCAATGAAAATGGACTTTCAATCCCTGACATGGCCACTGCCACTCCCAGGTCAGCCACCCAGCCACCAGTCACAACAGACTCTGAACACTCACCCAAGGCTGGAGTTGAACTGAGACGGTCAACCCGGGAGCGTAAAACACCGGACCGTCTCAATTTGTAAAAGACTGTGTTAATATCTCAGAGAGGGGTATTGTCATGTATGTACTTTTGGGATCACAAGCCACTAGATGGAGTCACTGTTGGAGGCCATTGGGCTGCACGCATGTATGTGCAGCCCAAGTATAAAAGGCCAGCCATTTAGTATATTAGTCACTTTGGGCCTTAGTAAAGCAGAGCCAAGATCATACCTCTTGGAGTTAAACAGTACTCAGTCTAACAGTTATTGCATACACAACAGAAGCCATAAACTCAATTGTTCATTAATAACTATGGACAAAAGTACAAAAAATGACAGATGCATGCAGGACTCAGTCACAAAACACAGAATTCAATATTTGCAGAGCTGTTAGAAACGTACAAATTAGTGCTGTCAGTCCCAGGACTCTTCCTCTAACCAACAGTGTGGTTTAATGGTTATTTTCTCTATCATCTAATTGCTGATAGACACCAGGAATCCACTGGTGAGCCAAATCCCATATACCACTTCCCTGTTCTTCCATACCTCAGGTTCCTTCTCCACAGTTCTGTCAAACTCCAGATGCCCTCTTCACAATGACGACGCACCAAAGGACACCCCTATGCTGCTAATTCCAGGACTCTCTGATCTGCAAAACTCTAGGACCATCTGCCAGTAATACAAAAGTTCAGAATTAATCACATTGCTACCTTAGCCAAGGATCGTCTCTGAATGCAGTTAAATTCTACCCGTTCATCACTAGTACTGAACATCAAATCCCAACCTTCAAATGGAACACAAAGTATACCATTTTTTTGATGGTATCCTCCACTTTAAGATGGTAATGGACAAAAATTAAATACAAGGGAATAAATAGAAAATAAGAACAGGAGAAGACAATTCCAGCCCCTTGAGGCTGTTCTGCCATTCAATTACATTATGGCTGATCTGTATCTTAACTCCATTTATCTGTCTTGGTTACATAATTCCTTAATACGCATGCCTAACAAAAAATCTATCAATCTCGGTTTTGAAATTTTCAATAGACCCAACTTTTTTGTGAAGAGAGTTTCAGATTTCCTCTAAACTTTGTGTGAAAAAGTGCTTCCTGACATCACCCCTGAATGGTCTAGCTCTAAATATAAGGTCATGCCATTTGTTCTGGACTCCAGAGGAAATTGTTTCTCTATCTATGGTGTCAAATCCTTTAATCATCTTAAACACCTCAATTGGATCGCCTCTTAATCTTCTATACTCAAGAGAATTACAAGACTAGTCTATGCAATCTGTCTTCATATTTTAACCCTTTTAGCCCCAGTATCATTCTGGTGAATCTGCCCAGGACTAAATTCAGTTCTTCAGATGTGGACTAACCAAAGCTTTATTCAGCTGTGGAATAACTTCCACCCCTTTGTATTCCTAACTCCTTGAGGTGAAGGCTAACATTCCATTAACCTTTTCAATTACTTTTTGTACCTGTCCACAAGTTTTTAGCGATTTCTGTACATGGACCCAAAATCTCTTTGCTCCTCCACAGTTCCTAGCTTCTCACCATTTAGAAACTACTCTGATCCATGTTTCTTAGATCCAAAGTGGGTGACCACACACTTCCGCACACTAAACTCCACCTGCCACAGTTTTTCCCACTCAGTTAATCTATCAATGACCTTTTGCAACTTTCTGCTCCCATTAACTGTACTTACGGTGCCACCTAACTTAGTGTCATCAGCAAACTTGGATATATAGCTTTCTATTCCTTCATCTAAGACATTAAGAAATATAATGACACACTGAGGCTCCAATACAGCACACTAGGGGACACCATTAGTCATATTGTGCCAATTAGAGTACATACCCATTATCCCCACTCCTACCTCATATCCAATCCCCTACCAAAATAAAGTTATCACAGAATAACAGACTGTCATTTTGAATTAAATCCCAAAATATCAGTAAAAGTTCCAGAATAATGTAATAAAAATGCCATACCTATCATTATACATATATATCATTAACAGCCCCATTGTTACGAAATATCACAGCCTGACTCAGCATCAGAAAAACCACAGGAGATCTGCCTGAGTTCTTCAGAGCTGTTAATGGGTTGCAGTTCATATTTAAAGACATGAAGCCACTTGAAGGTAAGTGATCATATCTGGGAACAAATACTTGAGTCTTTAAAAAGGCTCCAAATAGATTTCACACAGTTAGCAACCTTTGTAAAGACTGTATGGTGGGGGTGGGGGAGGATATTGGAGGTATGGGGGAGCAATGTCTGGCAAAACAAAGTGAAGATAAATCCAAATTTGAGACATGAAAAGAAGTCTGCGGAAAAGTGTTTTAAGTGGTGCAACACTTGGAACTCCGTTTGGTGCCAAAGTGAATGCTCTACTGTTTGAGGTGGATACAAGAAGAATTGCCCTGCTTGGCACTTCTGGACACCCTCCCCACAGGATGATAGTGTACCATGCCTAGTTGGAGATGTGGTCAGGCTCCATCAGGGCCGGCATGAGGGAAAATGGTGCCCTGGGCAAACTTGTATTTTGGTGCCCTTTCTTTGAGTTTAAGTTTGTCGTAGTATTAGCAACACTTTCAGATATAAAGCTGTAATCTCAAAAGTTTTTTATAATGTAAATAACATAAGAACATAAGAACATAAGAAATAGGAACAGGGTTAGGCTATACTGCCCCTCGAGCCTGCTCCGCCATTTAATAAGATCATGGCTGATTTGATCATGGACTCAGCTCCACTTCCCTGTCCGCTCCCCATAACCCCTTATCCCCTTATCGTTTAAGAAACTGTCTATTCCTGTCTTAAATTTATTCAATGTCCCAGCTTCTACAGCTCTCTGAGACAGCGAATTCCACAGATTAACAACCCTCTGAGAGAAGACATTTCTCCTCATCTCTGTTTTGAATGGGCGGCCCCTTATTCTAAGATCATGCCCTCTAGTTCTAGTCTCCCCCATCAGTGGAAACAGCCTCTCTGCATCTACCTTGTCAAGCCCCCTCATAATCTTATACGTTTCGATAAGATCACCTCTCATTCTTCTGAATTCCAATGAGTAGAGGCCCAATCTACTAAACCTTTCCTCATAACTCAACCCCCTCATCCCCGGAATCAACCTAGTGAACCTTCTCTGAAATGCCTCCAAAGCAAGTATATCCTTTCGTAATTATGGAAACTAAAACTGCATGCAGTATTACAGGTGTGGCCTCACCAATACCTTATATAGCTGTAGCAAGACTTCCCTGCTTTTATACTCCATCCCCTTTGCAATAAAAGCCATTGGCCTTCCTGATCACTTGCTGTACCTGCATACTATCCTTTTATGTTTTATGCACAAGTACCCCCAGGTCCCGCTGTACTGTGGCAATTTGCAATCTTTCTCCATTTAAATAATAACTTGCTCTTTGATTTTTTTTTTCTGCCAAAGTGCATGACCTCACACTTCCAACATTATACTCCATCTGCCAAATTTTTGCCCACTCACTGAGCCTGTCTATGTCCTTTTGCAGATTTTTGTGTCTTCACACATTGCTTTTCCTCCCATCTTTGTATCATAAGCAAACTTGGCTACGTTACACTCAGTCCCTTCTTCCAAGTCGTTTATATAGATTGTAAATAGTTGTGGTCCAAGCACTGATCCCTGCGGCACCCCACTAGTTACTGATTGCCAACCAGAGAATGAACCATTTATCCCGACTCTCTGTTTTCTGTTAGTTAGCCAGTCCTCTATCCTTGCTAATATATTACCCCCAACGCCATGAACTTTTATCTTGTGCAGTAACCTGTTATGTGACACCTTGTCAAATGCCTTCTGGAAGTCCAAATGCACCACTGTCTGCCCACTGCCCTGCCCACTGTCCCAGCCCACTGCCCCGCCCACTGCCAGCCCACAGCCCTGCCCACTGCCCCGCCCACTGTCCCCACCCACTGTCTGCCCACTGCCTCACCCATTGTCCCTGCCCACTGTCCCCGCCCACAGTCTGCCCACTGCCCTGTCCACTGCCCCACCCACTGTCCCCGCCCACAGTCTGCCCACTGCCCTGTCCACTGCCCCGCCCACTGCCTCCTGCCCACTGTCCCCATCTACTGGTTCCCCTTTATCCACCCTGTTCGTTACATCTTGAAAGAAATCCAGCAAATTTGTCAAACATGACTTCCCCTTCATAAATCCATGCTGACTCTGCCTGACCGAATTTTGCTTTTCCAAATGTCCTGCTACTGCTTCTTTAATAATGGACTCCAACATTTTCCCAACCACAGATGTTAGGCAAACTGGTCTATCGTTTCTTGCTTTTTGTCTGCCTCCTTTTTTAAATAGGGGCGTTAAATTTGCAGTTTTCCAATCTACTGGAACATAATAAATGATATGTCATAAAAATAACATAATAGGTAAGTGATGAATAAATTAAACATTAAATTAAACACTAAATTAATAAATAACAATAACAAATAAAAAACTTTGTTCACCAAGGTAGTTTGAGCCACATCATTCTCGATAGACAGGATGACCAGCGAAGATAGCCTGTTGTCTCCCATGGCCGATCGCAAATCTGTTTCTATAAGCTTCAACTTCAAGAAGCTCCATTCACTGATTGCCACTGATATGGGCAGGGTTAAAAAATCCTGAGTGCTATCATGTGTTTGGGAAGTTGCTCTTGAAACTTGAAGGAGCTGTACAGTCCGTTGGTAGCAGACTTTGGAGATAATCAAGTTCTTTGCAGAGGTCGACACCATTAATGTCAGACCCTCTTAACCATGACGATTTCCCCCCCTCCCCGACCATGGCGCACAGGGCGGTTGCCCACGTCGCCCACCCATAAGGTTAGCTCTAGGCTCAATGCTGTGTGCACTATATGCAGGACATCAGAACAGATGTGGGAGAAGTCAACACACTCTAAGTGATCTGGCAAGATAAGACGGCCCAATAATACCACATATCAGGTAGATGATCCAAGATTGCCTGTTGCAGTGTCCTGTTCACATTTACTGGTTATCTTGTTTTTATTTATTCATTTATGGAATGTGGGCATCGCTGGCAAGGCCAGCATTTATTGCCCATCTCTAATTGCCCTTGAGAAGGCGGTGATCAGCCACCTTCTTGAACCGCTGCAGTCCATGTAGGGAAGGTACTCCCACAACGCTATTAGGTCCAGGATTTTGACCCAGCGACAATGAAGGAAGAGCGATATATTTCCAAGTCCAGATGGTGTGTGATTTGGAAGAGAATTTGGAGGTGGCAGTGTTTCCATGCACTTAGGTCGCAGGTTTGGGAGTTGCTATCGAAGAAGCCTTGGCGAGTTGGTACAATGCAAGAAGGAGGAGTGTGAAATAATAGATGAAATAAACATGGTGAGAGAGGGGGTGTTAAGGGGTTTAGCAGCTTTGAAAGTGGATAAATCCCCAGGCCTGGATGAAATGTATCCCAGGCTGCTAAGTGAAGCAAAAGAGGAAATAGCAGAGGCCTTGACCATCATCTTCCAATCCTCTCTGGCTTCAGGTGTGGTGCCAGTAGGACTGCTTTGTTTCAGAAAGGAGAAAGGGATAGACTGAGTAATTACAGGCCAGTCAGCCTAACCTCAGTGGTGGGAAAATTATTGGAAAAAATCCTGAAGGACAGCATAAATCTTAATTTAGAAAGACACGGATTAATCAGGACAGTCAGCACAGATTTGTTAAGAGAAGGTCGTGCCTAACTAACTTGACTGAATTTTTCGAGGAGGTAACCAGCAAGGACGATTAAGGCAGTGCTTATGATGTAGTGTATATGGATTTTAGCAAAGCCTTTGATAAGGTCCCACATGGCAGACTGGTCACGAAAGTAAAAGCCCATGGGATCCAGGGAAAAGTGGCAAGTGGATCTAAAATTGGCTTGGAGGCAGGAAGCAAAGGGTAATGGTTGATGGGTGCTTTTGTGACTGGAAGGATGTTTTCAGTGGGGTTCAGTACTAGGTCCCTTGCATTTTGTGGTATACATCAATGATCTAGACTTGAATAAAGGGGTATGATTAAGAAGTTTGCAGATGATACTAAAATTGGCTGTGTGGTTGATAATGAAGAAGAATGATGTGGACTGCAGGAAGCTATCAATCAACTGGTCAGGTGGGAAGAACAGTGACAAATGGAATTTAATCCAGAGAAGTGTGAGGTAATGCATTTGGCCAAGGCTAACAAGGAAAGGGAATACACATTAAATGGTAGGACACTGAGAAGTGTAGAGGAACAAAGGGACCTTGGAGTGCATGTCCACAGATCCCTGAAGGTAGCAGGCCAGAAAAATAAGGTGGTTATGAGGCATACGGAATGCTAGCCTTTATTAGCTGAGGCATAGAATATAAGAGAAAGGGGGTTATGCTTGAAATGTATAAAACACTGGTTAGGCCAAAGCTGGAGTACTGCGTGCAGTTATGGTCACCCCATTACAGGAAGGACGTGATTGCACTGGAGAGGGTACAGAGGAGATTTATGAGGATGTTGTCGGGAATGGAGAATCTTAGCTATGAGGACAAATTGGAGAGGCTGTGTTTGTTTTCCTTGGAATAGAGGCGGCTGAGGGGAGACCTCATTGAGGTGTATAAAATTATGAGGGGCCCAGATATAGTGGATAGAAAGGGCCTATTTCCCGTAGCAGAAGGGTCAGCAACCAGGGGGCATAAATTTGAAGTAATTGGTAGAAGGTTTCGAGGGGATTTGAGGGGAAATTTCTTCACACAGAGGGTTGTGGGGTTCTGGAACTCACTGCCTGAAGGGGTGGTAGAGGCAGAAACCCTCACCACATTTTAAAAGTACTTGGATATGCACTTGAAGTGCCGTAACCTGCAGGGTTACGGACCTATAGCTGGAAAGTGGGATTAGGCTGGATAGCCTCTTGTTGGCTGGCACAGACACGATGGACCTATATGGCCTCCTTCCGTGCTGTAGACTTCTATGACGCTATGAATCTTGTAGATGGTACAGACTGCGATAAGCCCTCATACGGTCATGCGGGTCTTTGAATTCTAATGTTTATTCCTTTTCTGTTTGCAAACCTGAATAATCAGACCACCAATGACCTAAAATAAGACAACAACACACTTTGGGGGGCATTTTAATCCTCAAAAAATGAGTTGTTTGGGGTCCAGTGGGAGGTTAAAGTGTGAAAAATGTGAATCGCGACCCCAACCCAGTCACTTCCGATTTTAACAGAGGCAGTCAGGGGATCAGGCGGCCAATCCGCTCCCAGGAGGCGGGTTGATACTTTAAATATTATAATTTGGCTGCATGCCTCACAATGATCCATCATTTTTAATTTAACAGAGGGCAGCCATGTTTCCCATGCCTTGGGGAAACTACCAACTAAAGGAAGGCGAGGACTGCTGGATCTAGGAGGTAAGTTAATTTTTTTAACGTGCGGTGACCGTTACACATCAGCCACCACACGAGCTTGTCAAAGCTAGGCCTTTATCCAGTGGCAAGGGTTAACCAGGAAGACTGGAAACCTGCTCTTTTGCACGGACCTAGTGTGCACACATATCGCAGTGTGGGCAGGTCCGTGCTGCCCCTGGGCCCTTCTGGGCCCCGTACCCTCATTTGCCGCACCTCCGTCACGATCTCTCGTTGCTCCTTCGCCACAAATATTCGCCATACCTCCGCCACGATCTTTCACCGCTCCAGTGCCACAAAATACTCGCCGCACCTCCGCCATGATCTCCCACTGTAACTCCGCAAACATTCGCTGAACCTCCGTCACGATCACCCACTGAATCTCAGCGACCATAATATGATAGAATTCTTTATTAAGATGGAGAGTGACACAGTTAATTCAGAGACTAGGGTCCTGAACTTAAGGAAAGGTAACTTCGGTGGTCTGAGACGTGAATTGGCTAGAATAGACTGGCAAATTATACTTAAAGGATTGATGATGGATATGCAATGGCAAACATTTAAAGATCACATGGATGAACTTCAACAATTGTACATCCCTGTCTGGAATAAAAATAAAATGGGGAGGGTGGCTCAACCGTGGCTAACAAAGGAAATTAGGGATAGTGTTAAATCCAAACAAGAGGCATATAAATTGGCCAGAAAAAGCAGCAAACCTGAGGACTGGGAGAAATTTAGAATTCAGCAGAGGAGGACAAAGGGTTTAATTAAGAGGGGGAAAATAAGCTTGCTGGGAACATAAAAACTGACTGCTTTGGTTCTGTCTTCACGAAGGAAGACACAAATAATCTTCCAGAAATACTAGGGGACCGAGGGTCTAGCGAGAAGGATGAACTGAAGGAAATCCTTATTAGTCAGGAAATTGTGTCAGGGAAATTGATGGGATTGAAGGCCAGTAAATCCCCAGGACCTGATAGTCTGCATCCCAGAGTACTTAAGGAAGTGGCCCGAGAAATAGTGGATGCATTGGTGATGCAGTCTCTGGATCCATTCCTACGGACTGGAGGGTAGCTAATGTAACACCACTTTTAAAAAAGGAGGGAGAGAAAACGGGGAATTATAGACCGGTTAGTCTGACATCAGTAGTGGGGAAAATGTTGGAATCAATTATTAAAGATGAAATAGCAGCGCATTTGGAAAGCAGTGACAGGATCTGTCCCAGTCAGCATGGATTTATGAAAGGGAAATCATGCTTGACAAATCTCCTCAAATTTTTTGAGGATGTAACTAGTAGAGTGGACAAGGGAGAACCAGTGGATGTGGTGTATTTGGACTTTCAAAGGGCTTTTGACAAGGTCCTACACAAGAGATTGGTGTGCAAAATTAAAGCACATGGTATTGGGGGTAATGTATTGACGTGGATAGAGAACTGGTTGGCAGACAGAAAGCAGAGAGTCGGGATAAACAGGTACTTTTCAGAATGGCAGGCAGTGACTAGTGGAGTGCCACAGGGCTCACTGCTGGGACCCCAGCTATCTACAATATACATTAATGGTTTAGATGAAGAAATTGAGTGTAATATCTCTAAGTTTGCAGATGACACTAAGCTGGGTGGCGGTGTGAGCTGTGAGGAGGATGCTAAGAGGCTGCAGTGTGACTTGGACAGCTTAGGTGAGTGGGCAAATGCATGGCAGATGCAGTATAATGTGGATAAATGTGAGGTTATCCACTTTGGTGGCAAAAACACGAAGGCAGAATATTATCTGAATGGCGGCAGATTAGGAAAAGGGGAAGTGCAATGAGTACTGGGTGTCATGGTACATCAGTCATTGAAAATTTGCATGCAGGTACAGCAGGCTGTGAAGAAGGCAAATGGCATGTTGGCCTTCATAGCTAGGGGATTTGAGTATAGGAGCAGGGAGGTCTTACTGCAGTTGTACAGGGCCTTGGTGAGGCCTCAACTGGAGTATTGTGTTCAGTTTTAGTCTCCTAATCTGAGGAAGGACATTCTTGCTATTGAGGGAGTGCAGCGAAGGTTCACCAGACTGAGTTCCAGGATGGCAGGACTGACATATGATGAGTGACTCGGCCTGTATCCACTGGAATTTAGAAGAATGAGAGGGGATCTCATAGAAACATATAAAATTCTGATGGGACTGGACAGGTTAGATGCAAGAAGAATGTTTGCGATGTTGGGGAAGTCCAGAACTAGAGTCTAAGGATAAGGGGTACGCCATTTAGGACTGAGATGAGGCGAAACTTCTTCACTCAGAAAGTTGTTAACCTGTGGAATTGTCTACCGCAGAGAGTTGTTGATGCCAGTTCGTTAAATATATTCAAGAGGGAGTTAGATATGGCCCTTACGGCTAAAGGGAATCAAGGGGAATGGAGAGAAAGCAGGAAACGGGTACTGAGGTGAATGATTAGCCATGATCTTATTGAATGGTGTTGCAGGCTCAAAGGGCCGAATGGCCTACTCCTGCACCTATTTTCTATGTTTCTATGATGCCTCATCGCTCCTCCACCTCTTTCACTCGCCGCATCTCCGCCATGACCTTCCCACTCCTCTGCTGTACCTGGGCCCCGCCGATAATCCTGCCCATGCTCCAAACGGCGACCTGGGTCCTGATGACATCACCAGGTCATCCACCTTGAAATCGTTGCACATTTGGAGAAGCTCGTGCTGGAAGTTGCAGTGGTACGCCGCTCCAGCTCTTTTATGGCCCGACCTGCGGAGGTGTTCTCTCACAGGTTGGGGGGACACGATGTTCCAGGTCCGCCGCTCCAGATCTTTTATAGTCCGACCTGTGGAGGTGTTCTCTCACAGGTTGGGGGGACACGATGTTCCAGGTCCGCCGCTCCAGATCTTTTATAGTCCGACCTGTGGAGGTGTTCTCTCGCAGGTTGGGGGGACACGATGTTCCAGGTCCGCCGCTCCAGATCTTTTATGGCCCGACCTGCGGAAGTGTTCTCTCGCAGGTCGGGGGTTCACCACTAACCCGAGGAGTGAATTTCACACCTCGCAACTCTGCATGAAGAAGTTTCTCCTTCCCTGTTCTAAATCTTTTACATTTAATCTTGTATCTACGGCCCTTCAACAACAAGAAACAGTCTGTCTCAATCGAAGCTGTCCCAATCTTCCAGAATTTTAAACACCATCATATCCCCCCCCCAATCGGCATACTAATAACAATGGCAATGTTTCACAAAGACACGCATGTAGTTGAGGATGAAACGACCTGGGTCACAAACACAAACAAAATGAATTAAGGAAATTGTTTGAAGAAGATAAAACCCTGCAAGTGTACTGAAAGCAGAAAATGCAAGTATAACACAGTGGGTCCACCAGTGCCATAGAGATAACAGATGAACACGATGCAAAAAAATCCACGCACAGGCATCTTCCACCCGTTCGGTTAGAGTTCAGGACTGCAGTATCTGGTCCTTCATTGAAACATCTATGAACTCATCCCTTTTGGTGTGGAAGCAAGTCATCCTCATTTGACGGATCGCCTATGATGATGACTTGCTGAATCCAGCATTCACCCTCGCCAACCCACGATCTTTCTGATCTGCCCCCCCCCCACGCCCGAGGCCTCTAATCTCCAACCCCCTCCCCGACCCTGGCCTTCCGATCCCCCCATCCCGATGATCTCGGCCCCCCGACCCCCTCCAACGATTCTGGTCTAACCAACACCTCCGAAGATCCCTGCCTTCCGACGACGATGATGATCCTGGCCTTCCACCAGCTCTGAAAATCTCGATCTTTCTCCGCCACCGATGATTCAGACCTTCCTTTTCTCTGATCCCCAGGACTTACCAACCAACAGCCAACTAGCCTTTCAATCTGGGCGGGAAACAGATAAAAAAATGATAAACAGGCCATGCCGTTAATTTCGGCCTTCCGACCCCATCCTCCCTCCAACCCGATGATCCCAGTTCCCGACCCCCTCCGACGATCCGTACCTTCCCTCTCTCTTGGGTTTTCCAACTGCATTGAAACCCCTTGGCACTCTACCTGCCTCCAAGATAAAATTCCGGCCCTTGTGTCCCTTTCACTGAACTTAGCAAACTCTAGCATACTTACACAAATGCCAGTTAGTGATGTTGAGGAAGTAGAACTGTAGCAGAGTGTACCAGTGAAGAGGGGCGGGGACTTGTTGGCCAAATGGCCACATGTCTGACATCACTACTCTTCTGTACTTCTTGAAATGCAACAGTGCAATAAAATTGGGCAACCGAGTCAATGTCCTGTTGTTTTTCAGTGGGAAAGGAAATGAAAGCATTGGCCATGCAGAACGATGTGCCAGGATATTGGGCCCAAGTTTCCACACGATAAAAAACGGGCGCCCTTCCGAGCTGGGCGCCCGTTTTTCGCACCGAAAACGGCGCCTAAAAAAAAAAATCGCGATTCTGGAGCGTTCTGCAGCTCCTTGTCTGCCTGGCGCGGCGCCCAGGGGGGCGGAGCCTACACTCGCGCCGATTTTGTAAGTGGGAGGGGGCGGGTACTATTTAAATTAGTTTTTTCCTGCCGGCAACGCTGCGCGTGCGCGTTGAAGCGTTCGCGCATGCTCAGTGTGAAAAAAACATTGGCACTCGGCCATTTTTGTAGTTCTTTGTAGCTGTTTAATTTTTGAAAATTTTAAAAATAAAAGCAAATTGCCATCAGCACATCAGCACTTGCAGCCTTCTCACTGTCTCCTTTCCCCCCCCCCCCCCGCGGGAAGAACGGGCGCCACCTACCCCCACCGCGGGAAGAATGGGCGCCTCCTCCCCCCCCCCGCGGGAAGAACGGGCGCCTCCTACCCCCCCCCGCGGGAAGAACGGGCGCTCCCCCTCCCCCTCGCGGGAAAGAACGGGTGCCTCCTCTCCCCTCCCCCCCCCCGCGGGAAAGAACGGGCGCCTCCTCTCCCCTCCCTCCCCCCGACACGGGCAGAATGGGCGCCTCCCCCCCCGTGGGAAAGAACGGGCGCCTCCCCCCCCCCGCGGGAAAGAACGGGCACCTCCTCTCCCCTCCCCCCACCCCCCCGCGGGCAGAACGGGCGCCTCCCACCCCCCCGCGGGAAGAACGGGCGCCTCAGGCTGACTGCAGAATTTTCCGTGCCTGAAGCACTTTCACACAGGTAGGAAGATGGTTTATTTAATCTTTTCTTTGCTTATAAATGTTTATTCAGGTTGGATTTATTTGTATAATATTTGTAGAAGTATAATGATTTATTGTAGAATTTAATGAGTTCCCTTCCCCTCCCCTCCCCCCCCCCCACCTCGTTCTGGACGCCTAATTTGTAACCTGCGCCTGATTTTTTAATGTGTAGAACAGGTTTTTTCAGTTCTACAAAAATCTTCACTTGCTCCATTCTACTTTAGTTTGGAGTACGTTTTCACTGTGGAAACTTTGAAATCAGGCGTCAGTGGCCGGACACGCCCCCTTTTGAAGAAAAAATTCTGTTCCAAAGTAGAACTGTTCTACCTGACTAGAACTGCAGGAAAAAAAATGTGGAGAATTGCGATTTCTAAGATAGTCCGTTCTCCACCAGTTGCTCCTAAAAATCAGGCGCAAATCATGTGGAAACTTGGGCCCATTGTCAGTTTGCAATTGATACGTACATTTATCATTTTAATTATTTAAGATGTCACCAACAGCACAATTTAAGATACGAAAATAATAAAGACTTTAAAGTGATATTTTATAAAATACATTTTTTCATTACCTATTTAAAATCACATGAAAATTAGATTTCAAAACACAATTTAGAGCTATTGAAGTTGAAGAATGTGTTGCAGGAAATCAGAATACACTTTTTTAGCTATTCTATAAAGATTTCACTGAGAATACTTATTATACAACTTATACTGGATTTGATATTCATAACAGCTTGATGATTATAAAAAGCTGTTCAAGAGGTGAGAATAAGGAGGTTATCTGCCATTCCAAAATGAATAGGTTAAAACGCTAGTGGGAGTTGTGTACAGACCACCAAACCATCGTAGTGAGGTTGGGGATGGCATCAAACAAGAAATTAGGGATGCGTGCAATTATGCAGTTATCATGGGAGACTTTAATCTACATATAGATTGGGTTAACCAAGTTGGTAGCAATGCGGTGGAGAAGGATTTCCTGGAGTTTATTTGGAATGGTTTTCGAGACCAATATGTCGAGGAACCAACTAGAGAGCTGGCCATCCGAGACTGTGTGTTGTGTAATGAGAAAGGACTAATTAACAATCTTGTTGTGCGAGGCCCCCTGGGGAAAAGTGACCATAATATGGTAGAATTCTTTATTAAGATGGAGAGTGACAGTGTTAATTCAGAGACTAGGGTCCTGAACTTAAGGAAAGGTAACTTGGATGGTATGAGACGTGAATTGGCTAGGATAGACTGGCAAATGATACTTAAAGGGTTGACAGTGGATAGGCAATGGCAGACATTTATAGATGACATGGATGAACTTCAACAATTGTACATCCCTGACTGGAGTAAAAATAAAAAGGGGAAGGTAGCTCAATCGTGGCTAACAAGGGAAATTAAGGATAGTGTTAAATCCAAGAAAGAGGCATATAAATTGGTAAGAAAAAGCAGCAAACCTGAGGACTGGAAGAAATTTAGAATTCAGCAGAGGAGGGCAAAGGGTCTAATTAGGAGGGGGAAAATAAAGTATGAGAGGAAGTTTGCAGGGAACATAAAAACTGACTGCAAAAGCTTCTATAGATATGTGAAGAGAAAAAGATTAGTGAAGACCAACGTAGGTCCTTTGCAGACAGAATCAGGTGAATTTATAATGGGGAACAAAGAAATGGCAGACCAATTGAACAAATACTTTGGATCTGTCTTCACTAAGGAAGACACAAATAACCTTCCGGAAATACTAGGGGCTCAAGGGTCTAGTGAAAAGAAGGAACTGAAGGAAATCCTTATTAGTCAGGAAATTCTGTTAGAGAAACTGATGGGACTGAAGGCTAATAAATCCCGAGGGCCTGATAGACTGCATCCCAGAGTACTTAAGGAAGTGGCTCTAGAAATAGTGGATGCATTGGTGATTATTTTCCAACATTCTATTAACTCTGGATCAGTTCCTATGGACTGGAGGGTAGCTAATGTAACACCACTTTTTGAAAAAGGAGGGAGATAGACCGATTAGCCTGATATCGGTGGTGGGAAAAATGTTGGAATCAATTATTAAAGATGAAATTGCAGCGCATTTGGAAAGCGGTGACTGGATCGGTCCAAGTCAGCATGGATTTACGAAAGGGAAATCATGCTTGACAAATCTAGAATTTTTTGAAGATGTAACTAGTAGAGTGGACAAGGGAGAATCAGTGGATGTGGTGTATTTAGACTTTCAATAGGCTTATAACAAGGTCCCACACAAGAGATTAGTGTGCAAAATTAAAGCACATGGTATTGGGGGTAATGTATTCACGTGGATAGAGAACTGGTTGGCAGACAGGAAGCAGAGAGTTGGAATAAACCGGTCCTTTTCAGAATGGCAGGCAGTGACCAGTTGGGTGCCGCAGGGTTCAGTGCTGGGACCCAAGCTATTTACAATATACATCAATGATTTAGATGAAGGAATTGAATGTAATATCTCCAAGTTTGCAGATGACACTATGCTGGGTGGCGGTGTGAGCTGTGAGGAGGATACTAAGAGACTGCAGGATGACTTGGACATATTAGGTGAGTAGGCAAATGCATGGCAGATGCAGTATAATGTGGATAAATATGAGGTTATCCACTTTGGTGGTAAAAACAGGAAGAAAGAATATTATCTGAATGGTGACAGATTAGGAAAAGGAGAGGTGCAACGAGACCTGGGTGTCTTGGTACATCAGTCATTGAAGTTTGGCATGTGGGTACAGCAGGCGGTGCAGAAGGCAAATGGCATGTTGACCTTCATAGCTAGAGGATTTGAGTACAGGAGCAGGGAAGTCTTACTGCAGTTGTACAGTGCCTTGGTGAGGCCACACCTGGAATATTGTGTTCAGTTTTGGTCCCCTAATCTGAGGAAGGACGTTTTTCCTATTGAGGGAGTACAGCGAAGGTTCACCAGATTGATTCCTGGGATGACAGGACTGACATATGAGGAGAGACTGGATCAACTGGGCTTGTATCCACTGGAGTTTAGAAGAATGAGAGGGGATCTCATAGAAACATGTAAAATTCTGACGGGATTGGACAGGTTAGAGGCAGGAAGAATGTTCCCGTTGCTGTGGAGTTCCAGAACCAGGGGTCACAGTCGAAGAATAAGTGGTAAGCCATTTAGGACTGAGATGAGGAGAAACTTCTTCACTCAAAGAGTGGTTAACCTGTGGAATTCTCTACCGCAGAAAGCTGTTGAGGCCAGTTCGTTAGATATATTCAAAAGGGAGTTAGATATGGCCTTTACGGCCAAAGGAATCAAGGGGTATGGAGAGAAAGCAGGAAAGGGGTACTGAGGTTGAATGATCAGCCATAATCTTATTGAATGGCGGTGCAGGCTCGAAAGGCCGAATGGCCTGCTCCAGCACCTAATTTCTGTATTTCTAAGTAATAGATATGTCTCTCTGAATTGAAGGCAATCATTCAATTTAAAGGTTTAAATGACAGAGCAGCTTATTATGTGCATTACTTATATCAAAGATTAGATTTATGTTTTACATTTCTGTCGATATTGTTGTTACTGTATTTGCAACAGTACCCTATATCATGCTATTCCAAGTTTGCATGGAGAAGCCTAACAGGGAGGGAGACCTGACTTTTGGGCATCCATGCTATTAAGAGACTTGTGATGCTTTGTTAAAACGTCCAACAAATTCTCCTCTAACTATTATTATCTTTTTTAAATTAGGTGATTATTTTGACGAAGGAGTGCTTTTTTTTATATTCGTTCCTGGGATGTGGAAGTGGCTGGCAAGGCCAGCATTTATTGCCCATCCCTAATTGCCTTCGAGAAGGTGGTGGTGAGCCACCTTCTTGAACTGCTGCAGTCCTTGTGGAGAAGGTACTCCCACAGTGCTGTTAGGAAGGGAGTTCCAGGAAGTTGACCCAGCAACGATGAAGGAATGGCAGATGTATTTCCAAGTCAGGATGGTATGTGACTTGATGAGGAACTTGGAGGTGATGGTGATGGTGCCTACTGCCCTTGTCCTCAAGGTCGTAGAGGTCATGGGTGTGGGAGGTGCTGCAGAAGAAGCTTGGCGAGTTGCTGCAGTGCATCTTGTAGATGGTACACAATGCAGCCATGTTGTGCCGGTGGTGGAGGGAGTGAATGTTTAAGGCGGTGGATAGGGTGCCAATCAAGCAGGTTGTTTTATCCTGAATGGTGTTAAGTTCCTTGAGTGTTGTTGAAGCTGCACTCTTCCAGGCAAATGGAGGGTATTCCATCACACTCCTGACCTGTGCCTTGTAGATGGTGGAAAGGCTTTGGGGAGTTAGGAGGTGAGACACTCGCATCAGAATACCCAGCCTCTGACCTGCTGTTGCAGCCATTGTAGTTATGTGGCTGGTCCAGTTAAGTTTCTGGTCAATGATGACTGCAGGATGTTGATGGTGGGGGATTTGGCGACGGTAATGCCGTTGAATGTCAAGGGGTGGCGGTTAGACTCTCACTTGTTGGAATTAGTCATGGCCTGACACTTGTGTGGCATGAATGTTACTTGCCACTTATCAGCCCAAGCCAGAATGTCATCCAGGTCTTACTGCATTCGAGCATGGACTGCTTCAATATCTAAGGAGTTGCGAATGGGACTGAACATTGTGCAATTATCAGCGAATATCCCCACTTCTGATCTTATGATGGAGGGAATACCCAGCCTCTGACCTGCTGTTGCAGCCATTGTAGTTATGTGGCTGGTCCAGTTAAGTTTCTGGTCATTGATGAAGCAGCTGAAGATGGTTGCGCCCAGGACACTGCCCTGAGGAACCTCTGCAACGATGTTCTGGAGCTGAAGTGATTGACCTCCAACGATCACAACCATCTTCCTTTATGTTAGGTATGACTCCAGTCAGTGGAGAGATTTCCTCCTGATTCCCATTGTTTCAGTTTTACTAGGGCTCCTTGATGCCACACTCGGTCAAATGCTCCTTTGATGTCCAGGACAGTCACTCTCACCTCACCTCTGGAATTCAGCTCTTTTGTCCATGTTTGGACCTAGGCTGTAATGAGATTTGGAGCCGAGTGGTCCTGGCAGAACCCAAACTGAGCATTAGTGAGCTAGTTATTGGTGAGTAAGTGCTGCTTGATAGCACTGTCGACGACACCTTCCATCACTTTCCTGATGATTGAGAGTAGACTTATGAGGCGGTAATTGTCCAGATTGAATTTGTCCTGCTTTTTGTGGACAGGACATACCTGGGCAGTTTTCCACATTGTCGGGTAGATGCCAGTGTTGGAGCTGCACTGGAACAGCTTGGCTAGAGGTGCGGCTAATTCTGGAGCACAAATCCTCAGCACGACAACTGGGATGTTGTCAGGGCCCATAGCCTTTACTGTATACAGCACATTCAGCCGTTTCTTGATATCACGTGGAGTGAATCAAATTGGCTAAAGGCTAACTTCTTTGATGGCGGGGACCTCAGGAGGAGGCCAATTTAGATCATCCACTTGGTACTTCTGGCTGAAGGTGGTTGCAAACACTTCAGCCTTGTCTTTTGCACTCGCATGGTGGGCTCCGCCATCATTGAGGATGGGGATATTCATGGAGCCTCATCCTCCCTTTAGTTGTTTAATTGTCCACCACCATTCACAACTGGATATGGCAGGATTGTAGAGCTTTGATCTGATCCATTGATTGTGGGATCGTTTTGCTCTGTTTAAAGCATGCTGCTTCCACTGTTTAGGATGCATATAGTCTTGTGTTGTAGCTTCCCCAAGTTGGCACTTCATTTTTAGATATGCCTGGTGCTGCTCCTGGGATGCCTTTCTGCACTCGTAATTGTACGAGGGTTGAGCTTCTGGCTTGATGGTAATGGTATAGTGAGGGATATTCTGAGCCATGAATTTACAGACTGTGGGGGAATACAATTCTGCTGCTGCTGGCTCACAGCGCCTCATGGATGCACAGTTTTGAGCTGCTAGATCTGTTCTGAATCTATCCAATTTAGCACGGTGGTAATGCCACACAACACGATGGAGGATGTCCTCAGTGTGAAGACGGGACTTCATCTCCATAAAGATTGCGCGTTGGTCACTGCTACCAATGCTATCATGGACAGATGCATTTGTGACAGGTAGATTGGTGAGGACGAGGTCAAGTAGATTTTTCCCTCTTCTTGGTTCTCTCACCAGCTGTCGCAGTCCTAGTCTGGCAGCTATGTCCTTCAGGACTCGGCCAGTTGTGGTGCTACCAAGCTACTCTTGGTGATGGACATTGAAGTCCCCCACCCAGAGTATATTCTGTGCCCTTGCTTCTCTCAGTGCTTCTTCCAAGTGGTGTTCAACATGGAGGAGTACTGATTTACCAGCTGAGGGAGGGCGGTAGGTGGTAATCAGCAGGAGGTTTCCTGGCCCATGCTTTATCTGAAGCCACGGGACTTCATGGGGCCTGGAGTCTATGTTGAGGACTCCCAGTGCCACTCCCTCCTGACTGTATACCATTGTGCCACCATCTCTGGTTTGTCTGTCCTGCCTGTCAGGCAGGAAATACCCAGGGATGGTGATGGAGGAGTCTGGGACATTGGCTGAAAGTTATCATTCTGTGAGTATGACTACATCAGGCAGTTGCTTGGCTAGTCTGTGGGACAGCTCTCCCAATTTTGGCACAAAGCCCCAGATGTTAGTGAGAAGGACTTTGCAGGGTCAACTGGGCTGGGTCCGCCGTTGTTGTGTCCGAAGCCGGTACCAAGGTCAATGCCAGGTAATCCGCGGTTTTATTGCTATTATTGTTTTTCGTAGCAGTAGTACACTGAGTGCCTTGCTCGGCCATTTCAGAGGGCAGTTAAGAGTCAACCACATTGCTGTGGATCTGGAGCCACAAATTGGCCAGACCAGGTCCGCACGGCAGATTTCCTTCCCTAAAGGACATTAATGAACTGAATGGATTTCTCCGACAATCCGATAGTTCCATGGTCTCCATTACTAGCTTTTTATCCCAGATTTATTTAATTAACTGAAACTAAATTCCCCAGCTCTGCTTACATTTTCCTTCTCCTTTAACTTTATTTTAGTGTGGGAAAGAAATGTTTATGGATTACCAGCACAGTGTAGATTCTGTGTGTGGTCAAATTTCTAACAGATTTTTAACATCACAATCTTGAGTAAAATAATTAATATTTTCTCACTTGGTCAAAAATATACAAAGGTATAATGATGTTAATGGAGAAGTTAGAAAATTACCTTGTAACTTTTGTTCAGAAGGGGGTTGAGTGTAACAAAGGATAAACTTTTTGTTGAAATTCCTAGTTTAAAAAAAATCATAAATCACTGGGTCTGAGATTCTATACACCTGGGACAGATACAGAGCTAGTCAAGCGTTACGTTGCTAAGTGTCAAATTGTGTGAGGTTGTTATGCTGTATAAGCTTGTTGATTTACCTTGTATGACTGTATTCTCTGAAAGTTGTGGCAATAGTTCAAAATCTTCCATTTATTAAGCTGACTGATGCCAGGCCTGACCTGGAATTCAATATTCACATTTTGATTTCATTTCATCTCCCCCAACCAGCCTGTGCAATTTTCCACGAGTTTCCCACAATCAGCCTTAAAAAAATTTCTTTTTCATGTTAATTTTTGTAAATCTATTTTAGGATCAGAGCACTGCTCAGAGTAGCAGTACAAATGGGTAGGTATCCAGTTGCTAGGAGTTTCGCACGTTGTTTATGCATGTGCACTTCCTTCATAAAAATTAATGCACAGAGGAAAATGCATCAGTTATATTGCACAGTTCCCTAGTCTGGGACCTGTTTCTGATGCTTATCGCTGCAATACAGCAACTGTACTGCAACATACCACCTCACGAGGTAAAACAAACATGTTACTGACACTCATCATCATAGGCGGTCCCTCGAACGAGGATGACTTGCTTCCACGAGAGATCACAGATGTTTCACTGAAGGACCCGATGTTCCAGTCCTGAACTCCAGTTGAGGGGGTGAAAGCTGCCTGTGCGTGAATTTTTTTAACGTGTGGTGACCGTTGCACATCAGCCACCACACGGACTTGACAGAGCTCGGTCTTTATCCAGTGGCAAGGATTAACCAGGACGACTGGAGACCTGCTCTGCTGCACGGACCTAGTGCGCACACATATCGCAATGTGGACAGGTCCGTGCTGCCCCTGGACCCTCGGCACTTCTGGGCCCCGTACCCTCATTCACCGCACCTCTGCCACGATATTCCAGGGCCCACCGCTCCACCTCCATTTATAGCCCCGACCTGCGGTGGTGTTCTCACACAGGTCGGAGCGGCCCACGATGTAAAAAATAGTTATAATACTATTTGCCTACCACTTCTCAAAACCTGTTTAAAAGGGAAGTAATTTTGTTCTTCCCTCCCCAAAACTCTTAATCTTAACAGTACAGTATTATACAGTACAAGATACGTTATTTTGTGTTGCCGCTCAGTGAATTTGCAATATTACTGAAGATGCAAGTAATTATATTTATTTGAATACTGCTATTTTCTCCCTCTCCAAAAACATTTTTTTCAGTTATTTACATGATTACGAATGATATTGGAGCTAATTATTCTGTGATTAGTGGTTTGGGAATTTTTATTCTTCTTAGGCAGTCCCTCGGAGTTGAGAATGACTTGTTTCCACACTAAAAATAAGTTCTCAGGTGACTGATGAGTCCGATACGGGACCTACAGTCTCTGTCACAGGTTGGGCAGACGGTGGTTGAGGGGACGTTGGTTGAAGGGCCGGATGGTTGGGGAGCTTGGGTTGTTGTGCACACCGTCCGCTGTTTGGACTTGATCTCCGCTTGCTCCCTGCGAAGAGACTCCAGGTGTTTGGCGCCTTCCCGTATTCTTCTCTTCCACTTTGAATGGTCTTGGGCCAAGGATTCCCAGGTGCCCGTGGGGATGTACTTTTTCAAGCAGGCCTTGCGGGTGTCCTTGAAGCATTTCCTCTGCCTATCTGGGGCTCATTTGCCATATTGGAGCTCCGAGTAGAGCGCTTGTTTTGGGAGTCCGTATCGGGCATGCGGACGATGTGGCCCGTCCATCGGAGCTGATCGAGCGTGGTCAATGCTTTCATGCTGCAGATGTTGGCCTGAGCGAGAACACTGACATTAGTGCACCTATCCTGCCAATGGATCAGGAAACATCAAGACTGGTTCGATGAGAACAACCAGGAGATCCAGGAGCAAATAAGCCACAAGCGCAAGGCATTGTTTAAGAAGCGGGAAGGGTAGACCGAGTAATTACAGGCCAGTCAGCCTAACCTCAGTGGTGGGAAAATTATTGGAAAAAATCCAAGGACAGGATAAATCTTTACTTAGAAAGACACAGATTAATCAAGGACAGTCAGCATGGATTTGTTAAGGGAAGGTCGTGTCTGACTAACTTGATTAAATTTTTTGAGGAGGTAACCAGGAAGGTCGATTAGGGCAGTGCGTATGATGTAGTGTATATGGAGTTTAGCAAAGCTTTTGATAAGGTCCCACATGGCAGACTGGTCACGAAAGTAAAAGTCCATGAGATCCAGGGCAAAGTGGCAAGTTGGATCCAAAATTGGCTCAGAGGCAGGAAGCAAAGAGTAACGGTTGATGGGTGTTTTTGTGACTGGAAGGATATTTCCAGTGGGGTTCCACAGGGCTCAGTACTAGGTCCCTTGCTTTTTGTGGTATACATCAATGCTCTAGACTTGAATAAAGGGGGTATGATTAAGAAGTTTGCAGATTATACTAAAATCGGCTGTGTGGTTGATAATGAAGAAGAATGCTGTGGACTGCAGGAAGCTATCAATCAACTGGTCAGTTGGGAGGAACAGTGGCAAATGGAATTTAATCCAGAGAAGTGTGAGGTAATGCATTTGGGGTGGACTAACAAGGAAAGGGAATACACATTAAATGGTAGGACACTGAGAAGTGTAGAGGAGTGCATGTCCACAGATCCCTGAAGGTAGCAGGCCAGGTAGATAAGATGGTTAAGAAGGTATATGGAATGCTAGCCTTTATTAGCCGAGGCATAGAATATAAGAGAAAGCGGATTATGCTTGAACTCTATAAAACACTGGTTAGGCCAAAGCTGGAGTGCTGCATGCAGTTCTGGTCACCGCATTACAGGAAGGACGTGATTGCACTGGAGAGGGTACAGAGGAGATTTACGAGGATGTTGCCGGGAGTGGGGAATCTTAGCTATGAGGACAGATTGGATTTGTTTTCCTTGGAACAGAGGCGGCAAAGGGGAGATCTCATTGAGGTGTATAAAATTATGAGGGACCTAGATATAGTAGATAGAAATTTTCCTTAGCAACCAGGAGGCATAAATTTAAAGTAATTGGTAGAAGGTTTAGAGGGGATTTGAGGGGAAATTTCTTCACACAGAGGGTTGTGGGATTCTGGAACTCACTGCCTGAAAGGGTGGTAGAGGCAGAAACTCTCAAAAATTGGATGTGCACCTGAAGTGCCGTAACCTGCAGGGTTACGGACCTAGAGCTGGAAAGTGGGATTAGGCTGGATAGCCCCTTTGTCAGCTGGCATGGACATGGTGGGCCGAAATGGCCTCCTTCCGTGCTGTAAACTTCTATGATTCATTCTTGAACTGGAAACACCAAGACAACTCGAAAGCAAGAAAACAGCTCTACAGGCGTCTGAAGGCCGAGGTCCAACAAAGAATTCATGACCTAAAGAACAGATGATGGGTGGAGAAAGCGCAGGAGATCCAGCAACTAGCGGACAATCACAACGTGCGTGGATTCTTTAGCGCAGTCAAAACCACTTACGGCCCAAGCACCCAAGGTCCTATCCCACTGCGGGCTAAGAACAGAGAGGTACTCATCAAGGACAGAGAAGCAGTCAGTGCCCATTGGAAGGAGCACTTCAAAGATCTATGACAACTGAAGAAGAATAAGGCCTCACGAGCAGATGCAATCCCCGCTGAATCACTAAAATATGGCGGAGAAGCAGAATAGGCATGAATACATTAACTAATTTCTCTTATTTGGAAGGAGGCAAGAATGTCAGCGGTTTGGGAATATTTATTTACAGGATGCTGAGCATAGGAAGTAGGGCCGAAGACCCATGATGCTGGGTCTCTGGCCCCCTGATGTTGCCATGGGATTTTTTTAGGCTACCCTTGAGATAATGGATAGATTGCCTACTTCTGAAATAGTTAGTCAGCCAGGACTGGATCATGGTGAATAACTACCTCTTCAAGTTTTGGAAATTAGAGACTTGATAATGGGAAAAGCCTTTCTGATGCACTGTCATGTTAATGACAGCTTCAGTAAGAACTAGTGAGCCAAATGTCCTGCTTCCCCAGACCCCCGCCCCAGTTCCAGACCCCCACCACTCTCTGGGTGAAAACATTTCTCCTCAAACTCCCCTCTGATCCTTCCACCAATTACTTTAAATCTGTACCCCATGGTTATTGACCTCTCTGCTAAGGAAAATAGTTCTTTGCTATCCACTCTATCTAGGGCCCTCATAATTTTGTACACTTCATTTAAGTCTCCCCTCAACCTCCTCTATTCTGAAGAAAAGAACTCCAGCCTATCCAATCATTCCTCATAGCTAAAATTCTCCAGTCCTAGCAACAACCATGTAAATCTCCTCTATACCCTCTCTAGTGCAATCACATATTTCTTGTAATGAGGTAACCAGAACTGTATGTAGTGCTCTAGCTGTGGTCTAACTAGTGATTTATACAGTTCTAGCATAACCTGCCTGCTCTGAAATTCTATGCCACGGCTAATAAAGGCAAGTAGCCCGTATGCCTTCTTAACTACTTTCTCTACCTGTCCTGCTATCTTCAGGGATCTGTGGACATGCACTCCAAGCTCCCTCTGTTCCTCAGCACTTCTCTGTATCCTACCATTTATTGCCTATCCCCTTGCCTTGTTAGCCGTCCCCAAATGCATTACCTCACACTTCTCCAGATTGAATTCCATCTGTCAAACCAGGAAGTGGTAAGAATTATAAGTTGAAGAAATTGTAAGTAACAACAAATGTTATGTTGTTAAGTTTCTTTTTTTTGAATGGCACATAACATTTATTGATTAGCACTGTAATGTATTTGCTTCATGGGTTCTTTGCTTAAGAATTTATAGCAACACATTGCTATTAAGAACTAATTAACAAAGGTTTAACAAAGGTTTAACAATCACACTACACATTACCAGTTCATCCACTAGCACCACTTCCACATCTTGCCCATTATTATGTCCCAAATAACAACTCGCCCTTTCAGTTTTTTCAAGATGAATGTCAATGCATGATAGGACCTGTCATGTATTCAACTGTCATTGTAATCCATGTATAAACTAAACTAAGTTGTACACCGTGAGAACTCTGACCACTAGGTGGTGAACTTGTGGGAGACACTCCTAACCTGGACTTTCAGGTATAAAAGGGGAAGCTCCACCCATCTTCTCCACTTCAGTGCTGGAATAAAGGTTACTGGTCACAGAGTGACCTTCTCTCTAGTATGGGCCTCGTGTACATTTGTACTGTATAGTAAGGACATATCATTGGCGACGAGAAACTGGGATTTAAACCATGTGAGTATGGCCACTAGCAGCACAGACGAGAGGTACTGTGTTGGTGATGATTGGGACGATTTTATTGAGAGACTACAGCAAAGCTTCATCACTAAGGAATGGTTAGGACAAGATTCGGCCGACAAACGCAGGGCTCATCTCCTGACGGTTTGTGGATCCAGGATGTACTCCCTGATGAAGGACCTTCGAGCACCAGAGAAGCCGGCGGACAAGACTTTTGAAGAGCTCAGTAAGTTGATCGGGGAGCACTTTAAACTGGCGAGCAGCATGCACATGGCGAGACACCGGTTTTACACGCACCGGCAGCGAGACGCGCAAAGCATTCCAGACTTCGTGGCAGACCTCCGGCGACTGGCGAGCCGATGTAAGTTCCCAGATGCATGCAGAGCGGAGATGCTGCGAGACTTTTTTATTGAAGGCATCGGGCATGCTGGGGTTTTCAGGAAACTGATTGAGACCAAAGACTTGACCCTGGAAACGGCGGCTTTGATGGCCCAGACATGTATATCAGGGGAGGAAGAGACCAGAATGATGTTTGACAAAAATCTTGGTTTAAATGCAGCAAATGGACAGGGAGTCAACATTGTTAACGCGGCACACAGTTCTCCAGGCAAGACAGGGGCAATCGGACATGCCCGAGCATGTAGTCAAACCTAAAGGAGGAATTCAACAGAGACAATGGCTAGCTGAACGGCGATTCATGCCATCGCAAGGGACAATGTGGCCAGTAATGGGGCCATCAACACCTGTCAATGGTGCGTTTAAGGACAGTTACAGAGACAGTCAGAGACAACAACGGCTCATGTTGGAAGTGTGGAGGCAAACACACAGCCAGAGCTTGCAGGTATCAGCAATATACTTGCAGAAATTGCAACGTCAGTGGACACTTGGCGCGTATGTGCAGGAAGCCTGCAGCCAGGTTGATGTACGAGGAGGACAGGCCCGATGTAAGCCCTACGAGGCCAAATGGACACTGGGGGAAATCGCTGGAAGCTGAAGTTCAGCGAGTTCATGTGGAGCACATATACAGTTCATACACCAGGACACCACCAATAATGATGAAAGTGCTCCTCAATGGCATCCCAGTATCAATGGAGCTAGACACGGGGGCCAGCCAGTCCCTGATGAGTATCAAACAGTTCGACAAGTTGTGTGCGTCCAAGGCCAGGAGGCCAAAATTATTGCCGATTGACGCACAGCTACAGACATATACAAAGGAGATCATTCCGGTGCTAGGCAGCGCCATGGTGGTCGGGACCCACAAAGATTCGGAGAACAGATTGCCACTCTGGATTGTCCTGGGGAACGGTCCCGCACTGCTGGGGAGGAGTTGGCTTGCTGTCATGAACTGGAAATGGGGCGATATCAATGCAATTTCTTCTGTGGAGCGAGTATCATGCTCACAGGGCCTGGACAAATTTGACTCATTATTTCAACCCGGCATTGGCACTTTCATGGGGATCAAGGTAGTGATTCACATAAACCCGGATGCCAGGCCAGTACACCACAAGGCCAGAGCGGTGCCGTACGTGATGCGGGAAAAGATAGAAGGCGAATTGGACCGCCTGCTGAGGGAAGGCATCATCTCGCCAGTTGAATTCAGTGACTGGGCAAGCCCGATTGTGCCGGTGCTCAAGGCGGATGGGTCGGTCAGGATGTGTGGTGATTACGAGGCCACCATCAATCGGGTGTCACTCCAAGACCAGTACCCGCTACCGAGAGCGGAGGACCACTTTGCGACGCTATCCGGTGGCAAACTTTAAAAAAAATTGGACCTGACCTCAGCTTACATGACCCAGGAGCTGGCGAGTGAGTCGAAGAAGCTGACCACCATCACGACACACAAGGGGTTGTTTGAGTACAACAGATGTACGTTTGGGATTCGCTCGGCCGCCGCGATCTTTCAACGAAACATGGAAAATCTCCTCAAGTCGATTCCAAGGATGGTGGTTTTTCAAAACGACATCCTCATCACGGGTTGCGATACTGAAGAACACCTCCACACCTGGAGGAGGTGCTACGCAGACTGGACCGGGTAGGTCTGCGACTGAAAAAGGCGAAGTGCATCTTCCTAGCTCCAGAGGTAGAATTCCTGGGGATGAGGGTAGCAGCAGACGGGATCAGACCTACTGCGTCCAAGACGGAAGCGACCCAGAGAGCACCCAGACCCCGTAACACATCAGAGCTGCATTCGTTCCTGGGGCTCCTGAACTATTTTGGGAACTTTCTTCCCAAATTGAGCACGCTGTTAGAGCCACTACACGTGCTCCTTCGCAAAGGTCGCAAATGGGTCTGGGGGGGACAGCCAGGAAAGTGCTTTTGATAGAGCACGCAATTTGTTATGTTCCAACAATCTGTTAACGCTATATGACCCATGTAAGAAACTTGTTTTAACGTGCGATGCGTCATCCTATGGTGTCGGGTGTGTGTTGCAGCATGTCAATGCCAAGGGTCAGTTACAGCCAGTAGCTTATGCGTCCAGAAGTCTGTCCCAGGCAGAAAGGGGCTACGGGCTTGCATGTGTATATGCAGTAAAGAAAATGCACCAGTACCTGTTTGGTAGGAAATTTGAACTGGAGACAGATCACAAACCCCTAACGTCCATTTTGGCCGACAACAAGGCCATAAATGCAAATGAGTCGGCCCGAATACAGAGGTGGGCACTCATGTTAGCCGCCTATGACTATACAATTCGGCACTGAAAACTGCGCCGATGCACTCAGCAGGCTCCCACTAGCCACCACCGAGGGGGCAACCGAGCATGCTGCTGAGATGGTCATGGCTGTTGAAGCTTTCGAAAGCGAAGGCTCACCCGTGACAGCCAATCAGATCAAAGTCTGGACAAATAGAGATCCGCTACTGTCTTTAGTCAAGAAATGTGTCCTGAATGGGGACTGGGCAGCCACGTACGGGGCATGCCCTGAGGAATTTAAACCATTTCACAGGCGCAAGGATGAACTCTCGATTCAGGCAAGTGGCCTACTATGGGGATACCGAGTAGTCATGCCCCAGATGGACAGAGAGGCGTTCATCCGACAACTCCACAATGAGCACCCAGGCATTGTCATGATGAAGGCAATTGCCAGGTCACACGTTTGGTGGCCAGGGATAGATGCAGACCTGGAACTTTGTGTTCGCAGGTGCAACACGTGTGCCCAGCTGGGCAATGCGCCCAGGGAAGCCCCCCTTAGCCCCTGGTCCTGGCCCGCCAAGCCATGGTTATGCATCCATGTGGACTATGCAGGTCCTTTCATGGGAAAAATGTTTTTGGTTGTAGTAGACGCATACTCCAAATGGATCAAGTGTGACATTCTCAATTCAAGCACATCCTCTGCCACGGTAGAAAGTCTATGGGCAATGTTCGCCGCCCATGGTCTACCGGACGTCTTGGTCAGCGACAATGGCCCGTGCTTCACAAGCACTGAGTTCCAGGACTTTATTGCAGGAAATGGTATCAACCATGTCAGAATGGCACCGTTCAAGCCGGCCTCAAACGGCCAGGCGAAACGAGCAGTGCAGATAATCAAACAGGAGATACTCAAAATCCAAGGGGGTTCCCTACAAAGCCGCTTATCACACCTGCTGTTGGCCAATAGATCCCGACCACACTTGCTCACAGGGGTTCCACCCGCAGAGCTGCTAATGAAAAGGACACTCAAAACCAGGTTATCCCTTATACAGCCCACCATGAAAGAAATTGTTGAGAGCAGGCGCCGGTCACAATGTGACTACCATGACGGGAATGCGAGGGCGCGATGTATTGATGTCAATGACCCTGTCTTTGTCCTCAACTACGCTGCAGGGCCCAAATGGCTTGCAGGCACTTTGATTTCCAAAGAGGGGAATAGGATTCTGGTATTTATACTTACCAATGGACAAATCTGCCGCAAACACTTGGATCAAGCAAAAAGGAGGTTCAGCAACCCCACAGAAGAAGCAGAGGAAGAACACGACGTAGAGTTTACTCCACCACAGGTGACCGAACGCCGGAACCAAGTGGAGGAGAGCCCAGTCACTGTGGGCAGTCCGGACAGGCCTGAGGCACCGCAAACAGCAGACACTCAGGCCAGCGCCCAACAACCGGAGCCCCAACTCAGGCACTCTACAAGCGAGCGTAAACCACCAGAGAGACTTAACCTGTGATCCCAATAAGACTTTAGCGGGGAGGTGATGCCATGTATTCAACTGTCATTGTAATCCATGTATAAACTGACCTAAGTTGTGCACCGTGAGAACACTGACCACTGGGTGGTGAACTTGTGGGAGACACTCCTAACCTGGACTTTCAGGTATAAAAGGGGAAGCTCTACCGACCTTCTCCACTTCAGTGCTGGAATAAAGGTTACTGGTCACAGAGTGACCTTCTCTCTAGTATGGGCCTCGTGTGCATTTGTACTGTATAGTAAGGACATATTAGGACCCATTGGGCAGATGTGGATGAGTGGTTGAAGGAGTGCAAATGGAGGGGGACAGGGGTAGTCCTGGTGGTGGGAGCGGACCACAGGATTTCATTTCTTATGTTTTACACTCGGTGAACCTTTGCGATATTAGGGTATTCCCAGGCAGCAGTATAAGTGGCTGGTCTGGCAATAGTGCTTAATCTTTATACTCCTCCTCCTCGATCTGCAGGATGCAGCACACCATTATTATTCTGGGCACCTTTGCTAGCAAGTACTGAATGGTGACTCCAGACCTATCTCGGAATCTGAAGCACATCTTCAACATTCCGATTGTTTGCTCTATGTCACATCTGGTGGTCATGTGGCTCTCATTGTAGCACTCCTGCACCACATTGGTGGGGTTCCTCACAGGTGGCATGAGCCAGTTTAAATGGGCTATCCCTTGTCTCCTAAGAGCCAGCCCTTAAGTCTAAGTCTGAAATGTTGGGTGCCGCAATATGAAGACATCACGACAGCTCCTAAGGAATCTGGCACAGACCTGCATGAACCTCTTCTTGTGGTTGCATCCCAACTGCACACTGATAGGCGAATATATACATAAGAACATAAGAACATAAGAATTAGGAACAGGAGTAGGCCATCTAGCCCCTTGAGCCTGCTCCGCCACTTAACAAGATCATGGCTGATCTGGCCGTGGACTCAGCTCCACTTACCTGCCCGCTCCCCATAACCCTAAATTCCCTTGTTGGTTAAAAATCTATCTATCTGTGATTTGAATACATTCAATGAGCTAGCCTCAACTGCTTCCTTGGGCAGAGAATTCCACAGATTCACAACCCTCTGGGAGAAGAAATTCCTTCTCAACTCGGTTTTAAATTGGCTCCCCCCGTATTTTGAGGCTGTGCCCCCTAGTTCTAGTCTCCCCAACCAGTGGAAACAACCTCTCTGCCTCTATCTTGTCTATCCTTTCATTATTTTAAATGTTTCTATAAGATCACCCCTCATCCTTCTGAACTCCAACGAGTAAAAACCCAGTCTACTCAATCTATCATCATAAGGTAACCCCCTCATCTCCGGAACCAGCCTAGTGAATCGACTCTGTACCCCCTCCAAAGCTAGTATATCCTTCCTTAAGTAAGGTGACCAAAACTGCACACAGTACTCCAGGTGCGGCCTATACAGTTGCAGCAGGACCTCCCTGCTTTTGTACTCCATCCCTCTCGCAATGAAGGCCAACATTCCATTCGCCTTCCTGATTACCTGCTGCACCTGCAAACTAACTTTTTGGGATTCATGCACAAGGACCCCCAGGTCCCTCTGCACCACAGCATGTTGTAATTTCTCCCCATTCAAATAATATTCCCTTTTACTGTTTTCTTTTCCAAGGTGAATGACCTCACATTTTCCGACATTGTATTCCATCTGCCAAACCTTAGCCCATTTGCTTAACCGATCTAAATCTCTTTGCAACCTCTCTGTGTCCTCTACACAACCCGCTTTCTCACTAATCTTTGTGTCATCTGCAAATTTTGTTACACTACACTCTGTCCCCTTTTCCAGGTCATCTATGTATATTGTAAACAGTTGTGGTCCCAGCACCGATCCCTGTGGCACACCACTACCCACCGATTTTCAACCCGAAAAGGACCCATTTATCCCGACTCTCTGCTTTCTGTTAGCCAGCCAATTCTCTATCCATGCTAATACATTTCCTCTGACTCCGCGTACCTTTATCTTCTGCAGTAACCTTTTGTGTGGCACCTTATCGAATGCCTTTTGGAAATCTAAATACACCACATCCATCGGTACACCTCTATCCACCATGCTCATTATATCCTCAAAGAATTCTAGTAAATTAGTTAAACATGATTTCACCTTCATGAATCCTTGTTGCGTTTGCTTGATTGCACTATTCCTATCTAGATGTCCCGTTATTTCTTCCTTAATGATAGCTTCAAGCATTTTCCCCACTACAGATGTTAAACTAATCTCCCTTGTGGTTTCTAAAAACTCCTGCTGCTGTGGTGGGACTCAGAATGCCATGTGTGTGTATTCAATGGCACCCTGTACCTGTGGGAATCCAGCCAGAGAGACAAATCCGAGTGCCCGCTCATTTTGGCTATTGTCAACACAGGGGAATAATCCAGCTGTCACCTGCCTTATACATTTATGTAAGACCCTTGAGATGTCTCTAGTAGCACCCTGGAAAGAACCAGAGGCAACCAGAGTAGACTTTCACAATCACTGGTAATGCAGTTCCAGCAGGTAGCAGGTCTTTTTCGATGAGGCTGCAGATGTCTGCTACCAACTGAAGTGACAAACTCAGCCGACAGAAGAACTGCTCTTCTGTGAGGTCAAGGAAGCTGAGCCTTCGTCTGTAAACCCTGTGATTTGAGTAGTGCCTCCCGTGACCTCGGCCTCTCTCCTGTGCACCTCTCTCTCCCCTGTGCGTCTCTCCCCAGTGCGCCTCGCCCCTGTGCGTCTCTCCCCAGTGCGCCTCTCCCCTGTGCGCCTCTCCCCCGTGCGCCTCCCCCCTGTACGTCTCTCCCCTGTACGTCTCTCCCCTGTGCGCCTCTCCCCTGTACGTCTCTCCCCTGTGCGCCTCTCCCCAGTGCGCCTCTCCCCTGTGCGCTTCTCCCCTGTACGTCTCTCCCCAGTGCGCCTCTCCCCTGTGCGCCTCCCCCCTGTATGCCTCCCCCATGTGCCTCTCCCCTGTGTGCCTCCCCCCTGTGTGCCTCTCTCCTGTGTGCCTCTCTCCCCTGTGCACCTCTCTCCTGTGCGCCTCTCCCCTACGGGCCTCTCTCTCTCCTGTGCGCCTCTTTCCTGTGAATTTCTCTCCTGTGCACGTGCTGATCCCACCGCAGCATGTTGTTGCTGCCATGGATGGTGATGGTCTTCCTCTTCTGCTGCACTCTCAACCACATCCAACGTGCCTCACATCCTGATCTTATCAATGTGAAAACCTCCAATGTTGAGGAAAAGTGGTATCCACACACGAACTCTGCCAAATCTTTGCCAGAGGGAATCGAGACACTAGCTGTAAGAAGTGAGCTTTTGTTCAGATGGGAAATCACAAGTTTTAATACCCACCAGAACTGCGACTTAATCTCATCTCCATTTCACTGGTAAGTTTCCTGAGCCCCATGCTGGAGATGTTAAATTTAAACCTTAGTACAATTCAAATTAAAAACACCTCATTAATGTCTCCTAAGGATGTTCATTGCACCAATATATGCCCATCCTCCTACACTAATTAAAGCATCAACTTCGTCGAGTAGATTATTCGTAGGCATCCAAACGTATCTCTGCTAAACCCGGAAGTTGGAGCTCGGTTGCGGTCGCGATCCAAAAAAGCCTTGCATTTCTATAGCACCTTTCATGACCACGGGACATCCCAAACGCTTTAAAGCCAATGAAGCACTTTTTGAAGTGTAGTCACTATTGTGAAGTAGGAAATGCGGCAGCCAATTTACGCACAGCAAGCTCCCACAAACAGCAATGTGATAATGACCAGATAATCTGTTTTAGTGATGTTGATTGAGGCATAAACATTACTCATCTTTGAAATAGTGCCACAGGATGTTTTACGTCCACCTGAGAGGGCAGAGAGGGCCTCGGTTTAACATCTCATCTGAAAGATGGCACCTCTGATGGCGCAGCACTCCCTCAGTGCTGTACTGGAGTGTCAACCTAGATTTTTGTGCTCAAGTTCCTGGAGTGGGACTTGAACCCACAACCTTCTGACTCAGAGGCAAGCATGCTCCCAATTGAACCACAGCTGACAATTATTTTAACTATCCAGCTACCCCCATTCCACCCATTCTTGGGTGTTAAAATTCCCCCTCTTTTCGAAAGTGGTGGATAAATCTGTTTTCAATACTTATTAATATATATTCCCATTAATAGCACTCTGTAACTCCAACACATGTAGGTTGAAGGTCTCTCTCATTAAGTTTCTGAGAAATTTGAGATGGCTTCATGACAAGTTATTAAAGTACAGGTAGTACATTTCAGGTGAAGTGATGGCACTACAACATGCAATACCACTGAACTGGGAACTGTAGATTTAACACACTATGAGTGAGGGCTGGGCGCCAAATAAGATTGAAGTATCTTCCTGCCGATGGTGAGGTAAACTCAGCTGGGTATTGCTACAAGATTCTTTTCATTTATCTGTGGTGCTGGTGGTGGTTTATAGATTAGAAACATAGAAACATAGGGCTAGAAACTCCACTTTTTTTGCAAGCTTAACGACCACTTAACGCCCACTTTAACGCTGAAATGACGTGCAACGCCCATATATAGCCCATTTTGGCACAAAATTGAAACTGACGGGCATTTTTTTCGAAACTTATCACCGAGCGTTACTTTCCCCATGTGCTTAACACCGAGAAAATATATTACCGCCCGTCCACTTTTTTGGGGCGGAATCAGCAGAATGAGCGAATTCAATGCCCATAATATCGCCCAGCGTTACTTTCTGCATGGAATTAATGTCGAGATTCAATGTTAAAGCCCACCCATTGTTTTTTGTCATTAAGAGCATATTTACCCAAATTACAGGCTCTGGAGATCGGCCATCGTCAATTTCACCACCTCGCACACATATTGCCCACAATATCGCTCACTCAAAAAACCGCCCAGAAAAAGTGGAACTAATCGGAACGAATCACAGCGTTATGAACACCATGTTGTAAATCACATGTCGCGTCCTTTAAAAGGCTGCTGTGCTTCAACCTCGGCGGAGTTCGGATGTACTCTGCAGGTTGTTGGAGTTGATGTGAACATCTCTAAAAACATCTTGACCACACTGTGACCGATTGGAATTGAAGAGGTATGTTCGTCGGGACATTCCTTGTTTGTGAGCAATCGGTGGAAAACAGAGAGCTATTACAATGGGGCCTGTCCCGTTTCGCCCTCTCTTGGTGACAAAATACATGCAGCAGACTCGACATCGTCGAAGGAACGCTCCACTGCATTATGTACCCAATGTACGAAGTGACAGACAGATGAGGAGGACCAGACGTTACACTCCCTGCAATTACAAGGAGAAGCATTCTTACCTCGACTTGCCTGACACCACCTGCCTTCGGAGACTGTGCTTCCACAAAGAGGTTATCACTGAGGTATGCCAGCTGATAAAGGCAGATCTGCAGCCTGCCAGCACTGCACTGTTCGTCGAGGTCAAAGTCACCGCAGCACTGTCGTTCTACGCCTCAGGTTCTTTTCAGGCCACAGCTGGCGACATTTCCGGACTTTCTCAGCATGTCACACATCACTGCATTAGACAGGTCACTGAAGCCCTGTGCACACGCAGGAGGGACTTGATCAGCTTCCCTATGACCAGGGAGGCACAGACTGAGAGGGCTCTAGGATTCTCCACAATTGCAAACTTCCCCAAGGTGCAGGGAGCAATAGACTGTACGCACATCGCGATGTGGGCACCTTTTCAGGATGCTGAGGTTTTCAGGAACCGCAAGGGATTCCACTCCCTGAATGTCCAACTCATTGTCGACCACCAGCAAATTATACTGGCAGTGAATGCTCAATTTCCAGGCAGCATCCGTGATGCTCACATCCTGCGTGAGAGCACTGTATCTGACTTGTTTAACAATGAGCCACAAGGTCAATACTAAATGCTTGAGGACAAAGGATATGACCTCGCCACCTGGCTGATGACCCCCCTGCGTGACACCCACACCGAGGCCAAGAGGCAATACAACGAGAGCCACAGAGCAACTCGCAATATCGTGGAGAAAACCATTGGAGTGCTGAAGCAACGCTTTTGAAGCCTGGACCACTCAGGAGGCCAGCTCCAATACCACCCTGAGCAGGTAGCTCTATTCGTGGTGGTGTGCTCCATGCTACACAACTTGGCTATCAGGAGGGGACAAGAAAGAATTGCCACCGCAACGCCCCCCCGCCCCCGCAATGACAGTCCACCTCACCAGAGAGAGGAAGAGGAGGACGAGGAGGTGGACGCTGACATCGGCCCAGACAATCAGGCTGACGCTGAAGCTTAAGCTATGCCCCCGCCCCCCTGTAGACCGCATGAAAGGGCCCAAGGTGACATGATAGTGGCAAGAGCCTTACGTCAGGTGCTCATCAATGATCATTTTGCCTGAAAGAACGTTGCTGTTATTTACAAGGCTGACACACTGCTGGGTGTGCAGGTCATACATCAATATTGGGCATCACCTTGGTGACAATTAAAGTTTAAGTTGATTGAACTTAAGTCTGATTATACCCTTTGATGTTAAGGAATCACCCGTATGTAACGGTGCAGTTATCTGAACCAATGTGCTACAAGGTTTTGTTAAATAAAAAACATTTAAACCGAACATTAGTTTGAAATTATCAGTATTTCTGTAGAAACCAATCCTTCCCACCCCCCACCGCTTCTCCTCCCCACCTCTACCCCTTCCCCTCTTGACCTCTTGACTCCAAGCCGCCTGGCTGAGGAGGTCCTCAGCCGATGTTTCATTGGGGGGGGGCGGGGGGTGGTGGTGACGGCCGAAGCGCTGCTTGGACAGATACGTGAGAGGACGGTCCCGAGGTGGGAACTGTAAAGTCCTTACTCTACAGTATGAAACCACACGAGGCACATTCTGGGGACAAGGTCACTCTGTGACCTTAACTCTTTATTCACAGAACTCCAAAGACGATGACCCTGCGTGGGACCTCCCTTTCTATACCTGTGATCAGTTCAGGAGTGCCTCCCACAAGTTCACCCCTTGTGATCAAGGTGTGTATCTGGGTTGAGTGTATACAGTAATACAGTGGTGTTACATTGTGGTTACATACATGACAGGAACGTGCTCCGAGCCATAAGCAAGTTATTGCTGCTGGCTCTCTTGTGTGGTTGGTAATGAGGGCGCATCACCTTGGGGTGCAGTGCAGTGCTCCAGGACCACTGGGAACCCTCTGCCACCAGTGTTCCTAGCTACCAGCTCCAGGGCCTCCTCCATCCCTTCCATGTTATTTCTTATTTGTTGGACAAAAACTCGGTGCCAACTATGTTCTTGGTGCTTAGTAGGTTTTTTGCTGATGGTGAAACTCTGTTGTGCCTCCCACAACAGCCAAACAAGCACACATCACAGCCACACACGCTTTCAGTGTCTTTGAGCTCCCTCTCTCTCTGTCTCTTTTTCTGTGCATGTCATGATGACCCTTGACCTTCTGAATCGTGGGAATTGAGCATTGCGATGCCATTGCTAAGGTTGGCCACACTTTATGGCAGGAGGTTAAAAGAAAGTTACGCTACCGCCCATTTGATATCGCTCGCGGTAACGCCCATTTTCAAAAATGTAAACTAGGTGTTTTGAGAATGGGCGAGAACCCGGTGATCTGAAAACCCTTTTTTCATGCCCACGCCAGAAATAACGCCCATTTTTGGGTGCTAAGCACAAAAGTGGAGGTTCTAGCCCATAGAAATATAGAAATTTACAGCGCTGAAGGAGGCCATTTCGGCCCATCGTGTCCACATCCGCCGACAAAGAGCCGCACGGCCCTTGGTCAGCGGCCCTAAATGTTACATATAAACCTGTGAACAATGATAAAAAGGCAAAGAGCACCCAGCTCAACCAGTCCACCTCACAAAACTGCGACACCCCTTATACTGAAACATTCTACACTCCACCCCAACTGGAGTCATGTGATCTCCTGGGAGAGGCAAAAACCAGATAAAAACCCAGGCCAATTTAGGGAGAAAAAATCTTGGAAAATTGCTCTCCAATCCATCCAGGCGATCGAAACTAGTCCAGGAGATCACCCTGGCAGTATTCGATTCCCTGCAGTATTTACCATAATATCTGCGCCGTCCAACAAAAGGTCATCCAGTCTAATCCCAATTACCAGCTCTAGGTCCGTAACCTTGCAGGTTACTGCACTTTACATGCCCATCCAACCATCTCTTAAAAGTGGTGAGGGTTTCTACATCCACCGCTCTTCCAGGCAGTGAGTTCCAGATCCCCACAACCCTCTGCGTAAAGAAGCCCCCCTCAAATCCCCTCTAAACCTTCCACCAACCATCTTAAAACTATGCCCCCTCGTAATAGACCCCTCCACCAATGGAAATAGGCCCTTACTATCCACTATGTCTAGACCCCTCAATAGTTTGAACACCTCAATGAGGTCTCCTCTCAACATCCTCTGTTCCAATGAGAACAAACCCAGCCTATTCAATCTGTCCTCATAACTAAGATTCTCCATTCCAGGCAGCATCCTAGTAAATCTCCTCCGCACCTTCTCTAGTGCAATCACGTCCTTCCTATAATATGGCGACCAGAATTGCAGGCAGTGCTCCAGCTGTGGCCTATCCGAAGTATTATACAATTTAAGCATAATATCCCTGCTCTTATATTCTATACCTCGGCCAATAAAGGCAAGCATTCCGTATGCCTTTTTAACCACCTTATCCACCTGGCCTGCTACTTTCAGGGATCTGTGGACAAGCACTCCAAGGTCCCTTTGTTCATCTACACTATTAATGTGTATACCCTTTCCTTATTAGCCCTCCCAAAGTGCATCACCTCATACTTCTCTGAATTAAATTCCATTTGCCACTGCTCTGCCCACCTGACCAGTAGATTGATATCCTCCAGCAGCCCATGACTTTCCTCTTCATTATCAACCACACAGCCAATTTTAGTGTCATCCGCAAACTTCTTAATTATACTCCCTATATTCAAATCTAAATCGTTGACATATACCACAAAAAGCAAGGGACCCAGTACAACCATTAC